>NC_136966.1:35480659-35635659 GCF_032717465.1 Coenobita brevimanus
ATATTAATATATATATATATATATATATATATATATATATATTTATATGACACACACACACACACACTCGCCCGTATGCACGTGCGCTGATATGCATCCCCGTATAGGCCATGAGATCAAATGTGAAGAGATTTTAGTTTAGCTTGTCAATGGAAAGATGTCTTTGCGGAAACTGCTAGTAATTCTTGAAAAATGATAACTTTTCTGAAACATAGAATGAAAATGATACTCCAAAAATAACTGAAATATTGCAAGTAAAAGGAACATAGTGTTGAAGATGTATGACTTTGGGAGGAGTCGATAGTTTTGACTCCGTTGTTGGTTCTTTAACTTTTTTTTTTTTTTTTTCCAGTTTCTAAGCTTTCCATTTATTGGCATAAATATCATTTTCGTGGAAATGACGGAAAAGAGAACTGGGATATCAAAATTATTACAGAAAGGATTTACCGTAGATCATAACATTATTCTGAATTTATTTCGGAAGACTATTATTCCTTTCGAAACGAAACGTGTTCTCTGAGCTTCATACAATCGTCTGGGAGAAATTGTATTTAAATAAACATAGACATCATTCTCCTGAAACGATTAAGCATATGTAACATAAAACTGAGTAACATGTAGCAGGAAAAAATAAATGAATAAATAAACAAATAAACAAAAACAGGAAACTGAGGGGCATCGATTACGTAAAGGATAATTTTCATTTCTTTTACGCTACTGTGACTCTCTCAGATATATAAAATCGTCTAGCGTTGGCTGGATTTGCCTAGACCATGAAAGGCTTAGTGGTCCCAGTATTAACACTGGGAGCCTTCTATATTAACTACATTCAATAAAGGCGTCTACTGTTAGCGGGACTAAAATAAGTTCCCTCTGCCATGAGAATGCTGATTTCGTGACTGGTGACGAAAAATGCACCAGTGCATTAAACGGTAATAATGAAGAGTGAACTTTTGTTAATGAGATGAAGTGTGGTATTTCAAAACAAATCCATTGACAGTAAAAGTATAATGACAGACTGAAAGTTACTTTAAATAAGTGATACATACAATGATAATCGCAGTGAGGTGTAGTGATAGTGATGGAGGCTGATACTCAGATGAAGTACAGTGATCATCAGAGAAGAGTACTGATGATCAGACTGTGGGATATTCAGAGTCAGTTAAAATTTTATGATGATCAATAAAGATCAATAATAAGAGTAAAGTACAGTGATAATAAGTGAAGGGTGGTGTTGAGAAGCGTGGAATGTTGGGAATAAAATGATATGCTATGATAATCAAGGGGAAGTGCGATGACAATAGGAGTAAAGTTTAGTGTTATACCTTTCAGTTAGGTGACATTTAATTGACTTATTTTTACTCCAGCCAAACGATTTGTTTCACTTTTGGGGAGACCTACGGCGAGTAGGAGTAAATGAAGACTTTATGTTACCTTTTCACTTCCAACAGTCTCTCCAGCCATGAGAAAATCGTAGGAAATGATGAGACAAGAAAAAAAAAGGGGGGGGGAGGAGAGGGCGGCATTGAATGGAAGTATGGTATTACTGAGCTAAGAGTTGTGGTAATGAAAAAGGTGGTGTGTTGATAGTAGTGATATACAGATAATTAGATTTAAAGATAATGGTCACAGTGAAGGCAATGATCACCAGAATGAAAAGCATACTCACGATAAATGTACTGATACTCTATCTATCTATTGCCAGACGCCTTAATCCCGCAAAGAGTGGCCACAAACAAATCGCCTTCATGTCGCCTTATCACCCGACATTTCACTGCCCTCCTCCCACCTCACACCACCTTCTCTCACACAGAGTACCTCTCTACTCCATCTCTCCATCTCATCCTCGACCTCCCTTTCCCTCTTCTCCCCTCCACCTCACTCACATAAACTCTCCTCGCTAGTATCTCGTTCTCCATCCTCGCCACACGGTCAAACCACTCAGTGAATTTCTCCCAACGTTTTTTATCACATCCACATCCACACCAAACCGCTCCTTCACTTCCGCATTTGCCAGTTTGTCTCTTCATGTAACCATATGCTCCTTTCAGATAACTCATTTCCACTGCTCTCATTCTTGACTTGTGTTCCTCCAACAAGGTCCAAGCTTCACTTCCATACGTTAGAGTTGTTATCACAATACTATCATGCAACGACTTTTTTACTTCCATGATCACTTCCATATTCCTTATCACTGCTTTCAGAGAACCAGCAGCCATTCTTCCTTCTCGCACTCTTTCAAGCACTTCATCCTCCAATCTTCCATCTTTACTCATCACATTACCCAAGTACTTAAATGCAATCACATTTTCCACTTCCTCATCATCCAACCTCACTGTACATTCAGTGAGTTCATTTTTCGCGACGACCATAACCTTGCTCTTCCCTACATTCATCTTTGAATTCCGTTTCATACACACACTCCCAAACTCATTTTCCATGCCTTGCAGTTCCCTTTCGTCATCACCAAGACCTAGTGAGAGAACAGGTCTAATCGTTTTGCCTCCTCGCGCATCTTGGTGACGTCACACGGTACATTTCACGGGGGTTCAGAGAAAACAAGTAAAATGGATGAGTAACTGCAACGAATTACCACAACAATTATATTTGCTAACTTATGTTGTTGCCTCGTCAAATAGATAGATAGATAAATAGATAGAGATAGATAGAGAGTTAGGTAGACTGATACACACCACCTCACCACATCAGATATATGTATATACATATATATACACGCACATTATATAGTATATTATAAATACACATCAGATATACCATACTACACACACCATCACACCACACCAGATATACCACACTACACACACCACCACACCATTACACACACGATCACACTACGCTAGTTATTGCACTTTGCACACACCACCACACCACATTTCTAATGATGATAAAGCTGTTTACATATATATATATATATATATATATATAGGTTATATTTTACAATATATCACCATAATGGCATCATTTACCTTAGTTTCTCCGAACAAGGGAGGGAAGAGAATCATGATACTTTTAAAATTTTACTTGGTTGTGTTTTGATTTGACCTGAGAATTCAAAATTTCAAATGTGTCTAGACTATCTTACAAACTTTGAAAAGCCGTTTTTATATTAATCCACATAAATAACTATATACACTCGTATTTTACTTTGGCAGTAATTTCTTCAATCAGTTATTGTAACCCTTATTGCTGATAATGACTGCACTCGGTTAACCAGTCAGCTGCAAGGTTACCTTTCATCCCTGGTAAGTTGATTGTTGGGACTGAAGTTTCCTCAAGTTGCTTCAGATTGGCAGGAAGTGGTAGATTATTCCTCATCCCTTGGGAAACGATATAAATGTATATATCCATTTTCCTTATTTTTACGCTGCGATGATGTGCACCGGTAAACTGCACAGCACACCGTTAGCCTAGCTTGGAGTGAAAAGTCAGGAGGAGCTGGAAACCTTCACCTAAGCAGAGTCTAAGTCCAACTGATCACCTTAACCCTACTGGAGTGACGGGCTCAGGTGCCACATGATGTCATGCGCAGAGTGGTACAATTTTTAGCCAGATATGATCAGACCTTGTATCTAACTTGGTCTTGGTCATCACTTAACAATACAGTATTATCTGCAAACAACAGAACAGGAAGTTTCTAAACGCTGCACTCTCTCATTAGGGCCGCTTCAGCATTCACTGCCCTACCTTGTATTTCTTTTATAACCCAATCCAGAAAAAGAATGAACAACCATGGAGACATAACTCATTCCTGTTTAAATCCAACTTTCAGGTAAGATTCGCTCAGTTCACTATCCACATGCACTGCAGCCTCGGCATCCTCATATATACTCTTCATGGTATTCAGCAACTTTCAGCAACTTACTATTTACTCCATATATTCTTCATATTTTTCATATTCATTGTCTATCCACTGTGTCATATGCTTTCTCAGAATCCAAAAAGGCCACATACAACTTCTTTTCCTTCTCTAGAAACTTCCACTAAAGACCTAAGGATGAATATCTGATCTTCAGAACCTCTTCCCTTCCTACAACCTCCTTGTTCTTCACCACCTAATTCGTCTGTTATTTCCCTAACGCTGTTATTAAGTATCCTACCATATGCTTTTCCTTTAACACTAGGAAGGCAAATACCCCTATGATTACCAAACACTTCATTTTTCCCTTTTCCATTGTACAGGGAAATGATTATACCTGACTTCCAATCCTCCAGGACTCTACCTTCCTCCCAGGCCAATCTGCATATCTTCCAAATCCATTCTGCAACTATCTGTTCTGCATGGTTTAGCATTTCCCCATTTTGACTTTCTTCATTGTTTCCACTACTTCCATCCTACTGATCTCTTCCTCCCTTTCCACCTGCCTCCCTCACCCAGCCATTCCCTACCCACTTATATTCACATTACTTTCATTCTCTGTTTTCAACAGTTCCTTAAGGTGTTCTCTCCATCTTTTTTTTCTTTTTCTTCCTTCTCCACTGGCAATCTACCATTTTGATCTTTCACTCCTCGACTAACTTCCTTATCACCCTGTCAAACTTTCTTTACCTCCTTCCAAAACATTTTCTTACATTCTCTCCATTTTACACTCAAATTCCTTCCAAATTTCTCATCCACTCTCCTCTCTGCATATAACTCTCTCTCCCGTTTCAGCTTCCTCCATGCATCCGCTTCCCATGCACTCGCTATATGTTTTCGTCTCTTGCACCACCTCTTCATTCCACCATGCTGTTCCCTGCACCCCTTAGGTCTTCTCTTCACCACATACACCACGTCACATGCTGTACTGATAATCAGAGTGGCAAATCAATTACAAGGATATGATAATGAGAGCGAAAAGTGCTAATGATCACTAAAGGGTAATGACAATAGGAGTGTAAGTTATGATTTACAGTGCAATAATCAGTTAAAGTACTGAGAATACGGTGGAGGCACACATTCTAGAGGGAACTGTAAAATACAAGGTTCCAATTAATGTCTGTCTAATTTAACGAAGGTCATTACGCAAACAATCAGTTAAATATCAACTGCCTCAAGAACATGTGTTGCTTCGCAAGAATTTACATCCACGTCCCAGTCGCCCCACGTTGTACAGCTGGCTAAAGAGAGACTAGAGCAAGAAAAAAAAAAGTTCAAAATTCCGACTAGCTTCATAACCGAATTCTGAGTATTCCTGTTGCGAGCTGGAAGAAGTTAATTAGTAGATAATGAAATTTTTCAGAGAAGCTAAAAGAGTAGCAAAGAAGACTGACGTGAAGTGAAGCTTGAAATTTAGCAAATAAGACTCATGCGCTTTGCAATAGTGAAAAGTGAAGTGTTGCAGAAACGATTAAATGCAGTAGTGAAGCATATTTGTGAGGAGAGAAGTATAACACAAGACTGAACTGCAGTAGTGAGAAGTAAAGTATAGCACTGAAGAGTGAAATGTAGCAGAGTAGATGAAAGTGCATGAGTAAAAAGTAAAATGCTGTAGAAAAATAGGAAGTGTAGTAGTGAAATATGCCGGTTACAGGTAGAGAGTGTAGTGAAGGGATGAAGAATGAACTAAAAGTGAAATGAAATTATGGAAAAAAAAGTGTAGTCCCTCAAATACTATGTAGTAGTAAAGTGAAGAGTGAGGGGTTGTAGTAAAGTGTGAGCCGTGCATGTAACGAATAGCAGAAAATGGGCAATATCACGCAGACTAATCCTATGCGTGACAGGAAATAGTTTAATACTACTACTCAAGTGACGCATCTGAGAGAGAGAGAGAGAGAGAGAGAGAGAGAGAGAGAGAGAGAGAGAGAGAGAAATGCAGTCTAAAACTTAAGTTCTAAGATACAACTTGAGTACGATTTTCAGCCTCAGATGACGTTTTATTCATTTTCTGGGGGAAAGGGTCGGAGTCAGGACATGTTAGTGTATGCCATGTAGGACTACTGGGCTTTGGGAGCAGGCTTTGAAGCTTATGCCTGGAGTAGGACGCATTAAAAAAAAAAAAAAATTATGCTAGAATGAGGAGGTGACTGGAGTTAGCACTCGTATGTGGAGCACTGGAGCTCAGGTTCATTATTTCGGGAATGTTAGTGTTTGTCGACTAAAACACAGCGAATGACACAAAGAAATATTGGAAAGAAAAAAAAACGAGATAGTGAAATTTAACAATTTTTTATGAGTTATATACAGTTCTGATGTCACCAACCCTATTTATCTAATATTCTGCTTAACCCTTTCGTTCATGATAGGTTTTAGTAAGCTTTCCGTTCCAGAACACAGGGCTTTCTCCCCTTCCCCTCCACCCCTGTTGCATGCTCCAAAAAAGCTGTATTCTAGGCCTATTTTTGCCACCAAAACATATTTATTTTGCCACAAAACCTACATATTCCTATTCGTCGATGATTGTTCTACACGATAAGCAAAAAAAAAAAAAAAACATACATTACGGCGGTGTGATTAAACATTCGGGAACATTTACCTCACTTCCCAACATCATACCTCGAATGTTTACTTACATATCTCTACATGTTATCAAATCATTTGAAAGAGAATTTTATTAGCTTTCGAATGGGGCAGTTGGCATTTTGATACGGGATATGGTTTTCGAGTAATAAGCGAAAAAGTAAAACCTTTTTCCAACAAACAACAGAGTTTTTATTCGGGGAGTTCTAGCGAAAAACTTTTCTCGGCAGTGTCATGTTTATATTTCATCATCTTATGCAGAATTTCATGGGCTTTCACTTGATATATTAATAGGTCTCTTACGCCTCATAGTTTTCGAGAATAATGCAAAAATCTATGGTGTACCCACCCGCACCCTGAACTGCCATCAGCCGCGGTCACTTGCATTATTTTCCCATAGCACAGAAACATTTTCATGATTGTTAGGTATGCTTTTTTTGGTTTTATCCCAATTACTATTGTAAAGTTACATTTTTTTTTTTTTATAGTCCTCTCAGAAACCACACATGAACACTACACCTGTTGCTAGCAACTGAAACTGAAGCTGTACTTATTTCCCTGCCATTTATGTTGATGTAAATAACAATATATATGTGTAAATATAATGACTTAAAGATAGGTAAATAGATAAATAAAAAAATAATAAATCACTTGCTCCAGTGGCGATGCTGTTCATGCAGGACCAGATGGGTTTAGAGGTGAGGAGGAGTTTTGTACTCTGTGTGTGTGTGTGTGTGTGTGTGTGTGTGTGTGTGTGTGCACTCAACTAGTGAAGGTCTCGGTTGGCATGGTACTGCCTGAAACAATCACCCATGCATAGCGGCATATCACATACAGGACACGTTTCTTGTGTCCTCCTCACCCTCAACCTGAAGCACAAGGTACACCTGAGCCTCTTCCCACTGGGGATCCTCGCCCGGTGGTGGCCCAGATTGTGATCTAACCTGATGTCGTCGTCTATCAAACGGCGATGCTTGGCTGGATGCCCTAGTCCTGGTCCTGTAGTGTGGGAGGAGCAGTTGCAGGCCCAGGCAGGGGTTCTGCCGATGGACCAGCAGCTGGAGGTGGTGGCAGTGCTGGCACCCGTGGTGGTCCTCCGGCAGGTGGTGCTGGTGGTGGAGGTGGTTGTTGCACCCATCCTGGTGCTGGTGCCAGTGCCTGCTGAGTGCCAGGTCTTGGTGGTGCTGGCCGTCGGGTTGGTGTGGTGGATTATGTGTCTAGATGTGAGCCAAGCTTCATCATGGAAATGCAAAATATCATAGATGATCTGCTCCACAAATTCAGGGAGAGTTTCTGTCCCTCATCTGTACATTTTGTACAAGGCAAATGCGTTGAACAGTGTCATGTGGACGAAGTAGAAGGTGATCTTCTTCATCCACTTGACAGTTTACTGTTGGATGGGGTAGTACTGGATCATCTGGTCAAAATAATCCACCTTACCCATGTACCTGTCGTAGTCCTCCACAACGACGGGCTTGTTGACAACCTTCTCTACATAGGCTGTCCTCCCGTCATGACCCTGCAACTTCTCTCGAACCCTCTTTGGAATGATGTCAGTGCTATGGAAGGTGCAGACCATGTTGACAATGCGCTTGTCCTTCCACAGCAACACAAGCAAATTGTCCTTGTGCAGCATAGCACGCTCTCCTCGGGCAGGGTCTTAGCCCTGACGATGGCCCGCAGCTGGCGTGGCACTCCTCTAGGTAGCCATAGAGTCCCACACACGTAAATGCCTGCAGTGAAAAGTCGCTCACACAGGGTTAGAGAATTGTAGTAGTTGTCCATGAGCAAGTAGCCCTGGTCCTTCAGCAGTTCCACCAGGCCCCACATGGTGTTCTCGAGGGTCCACTGCACCCTCGTGTAGACCTCAAGGTTCCAGATGTAGCCCGAGGATGACTCAGCCACCATATACAGCTTGATGGAGTACTTGGCGGGCTTCTGTGGGTTGTAGACACGGAAGGACAGCCGACCCTTCCACCCCTGAGAGCCCTAATCAAGGGTGAGATGCTCCTCGGGTTGGCAGGTGGTCTGCAAACTTGGATGAGCTGATCTTGGTTGTCCCGGGGTATGGCAAATGGGTTGAAGGTGTGAAAGTGCTTCAGGATGGCATTGAAGCACCTTCCACTCATTGCATGCCGGAACCTTGGGTAGTAGTGCAGCTCAGTGCTCCTCCAGTAGTGCCTGATGGTTGGCATGTGCATGACCCCCATAAACAGGTATTAACCCAGGAACTTGGCCATCTCCTCTTCATTGCGGGAGAACCAGGCATCCAACCAAGTCCCCAGGAATGTGGTGTACAGGTTGGTCTCCACGGTGAGATAGGACAACGACTTGCAAGTGAAGAAGAGCTGGAAGAACTGCAGGAGAGTTGTTGGGATATCCACCTTGATTCCTGAGGAGCCAGTGAACAGGCTGTTGTTCAGTGTGAATGGGCCAGTGCTCCACCCGGGATCATCTTCGGTGGTGGCGGCAGTGGTGTCAGTGGGTCGGCCTTCTGACACCCTTCAGCCTACCCTTTGACCCCTTGGCCATCCCCCATGGCCAGGCAGCAGATTGCAGCTCCCTCATCTAGGGAGGGACAGCTCAGATGAGGACAAGGACGGACAGAGGGCTCTGGGGACACCATTTTCCTCGGCCTGGCCGACGAGGTTGTCACTGCAGCATCCTGCACAGCGGACGCGGGTGGCGGGGCCAGCGACACATACGATGGCCCAGCTTCCGGTGACACTGGCTCAGCCAAGGGGGCAGAGGGGCCTGGAGATGGAGATGGGACGAAGACAGTGCTATGACAAGCAGGTCCTAGAGGTGGTGAGTGTTCCACAGTTGGTCCTACCGCTGATGGTGGTGTTTGCTTCCTCAGTGGAAGGCGCTGGGACAGCTCCACTGAAGGGCCAGAGGGCGGGACCTCAATCCACTCCTCCACCCCAGACCTGTCGCTACTGCTCTCACTCTCCATCTCAGTCTCATCAAGGTGCTTCTTTCACTGCTGTGGTGCCAATCCTCGCTGCATGTTTCAAATGCGATTTGTAGCAAGCCAACTGGAGAACAACTTTACTGTGCCAGGGTTGTGTGCTGAAATAAAGCAATCAATGTATTGTATTCACTGCCAGCCAAGAACTTTGCTCGACACTGGCACAACACAAAGGATTCATGATATACGTGTATGTCCTTGAAAAACATCGTCTGCTAGACCTGAGTTAGTGCACAGGTAGGGGACACCTATGTGACCTATGTAACACGTGCATGTACTATAGTAGTGAAATAGAATGTGTTTCTCATAAATTGATATTTTAAGTTATGTCTCATGTGATAAGAACACGTAAACAGTGCACTGCGTGCTCATAATAAAAATATCGTCTGTTAGACCTGAGTTAACGCACATGTAGGGGACACCTATGTGACCTACAGAACACGTGCATGTACTGTGGTGGTGAAATATAATGTGTTTCTCATAAACTGATAGCTCTGGTTATGTCTCATGTGAAAAAAATACGTAAACAGTGCACTGCATGCTCATAATAAAAATATCATCTGCTAGCCCTGAGTTAGTGCACACTGAGTGAACACTACATGACCTACGGAATACGTGCATGTACTGTTATGTGAAAGTACTGTATATTGTTTTTCTCATGAACTGATAGATTTGGTTGTCTCATGTGAAGAAAATACGTAAACAATGCACCACGTGGTCGTAATAAAAATATCATCTGCTAGACCTGAGTTAGCGCACAGGTAGGGAACTCCTACATGACCTACGGAACACGTGCTATGTACTACTGTATGAAAGTATATTGTTTTTCTCATAAATTG
Organism: Coenobita brevimanus; assembly: GCF_032717465.1. Lineage (NCBI taxonomy): Eukaryota > Metazoa > Arthropoda > Malacostraca > Decapoda > Coenobitidae > Coenobita > Coenobita brevimanus. Next base: position 35,490,927 of record NC_136966.1, read on the forward strand.
ATAGATTTGGTCATGTCTCATGGGAAGAAAACAAGTACAGAGTGCACCGCGTGCTCGTAACTAATTCTCGTGTGCAAGACAAGCCGCGCTACCTTTGCATTAACTCCGGTCTAGCAGACGATATTTTTATTATGAGCATGCGGTGCACTGTTTATGTTTTTGTTTTTTTTCACATGAGACATAACCAAATCTATCAATTTATGAAGAAAAAAAAAACATTATTTCGCACAACAGTACATGTATGTGTTCAGTAGGTCTTGTAGGAGTTCCCTACATTTGTGCTAACTCAGGTCTAGCAGATGATATTATTATTACGAGCACGTGGTGCATTATTTACGTGTTTTTTTATTTGACATGACACATAACCAGATCTATCAGATTATGAGAAAAACAATATACTTTCACACAACAGTACATGCACTTGTTCCGTAGGTCATGTAGTGTCCCCTATCTGTGCACTAACTTAGGTCTAGCAGATGATATTTTTATTACGAGCACGCGGTGCACCGATTCCTTTCCTTTTCACATTACACTTAACCCAATCTATCAATTTATGAGAAACATTATATTTCACCACTGCAGTACATGAACGTGCTCTGTAGGTCACGTTGGAGTTTGCTACCTTTGCACTAACTCAGGTCTAGCAGACAATATTTTTATTATCAGCACGCAGTGCCCTGTTTCCTTTTCTTTTCACGTTACTCATAACCAAATCTATCAGTTTATGAGAAACACATTATATTTCACCACTACAGTACATGAACGTGCTCTGTAGGTCACGTAGGAATTCCCTGCTTGTGCTCTAACTCAGGTCTATCAGACGATATTTTTATTACGAGCACACGGTGCATTGTTTACGTGTCTTTTTCACATGAGAAATAACCAAATATATCAATTTATGAGAAACACATTATATTTCACCACTACAGTACATGCACGTGCTCCGTAGGTCACGTAGGTGTCCCCTATCTTGTGCTAACTCAGGTCTAGCAGATGATATTTTTATTACGAGCACACGTTGCACTGTTCCCTTTTCTTTTCACATTACACATAACCAAATCTATCAGTTTGTGAGAAACACATTATATTTCACCACTACAGTACATAAACGTGCTCTGTAGGTCACATGTGCAATACCTGAGGTATTGCAGATGATATTTTCTGACGAGCACGTGGTGCACTTTTTACATTGTTTATTTCACGAGAGACATAACCCAATCTATCAGTATTATGAGATACACATTTTATTTTCTATACTTCGGTATATGAACGTGCTCTGTAGGTCACATGTGCCCTACCTCACGTCTTGCAGACGATAATTTGTTACGAACACTCGGTGCACTGTTTATGCTATTCCACACAATCATATGATATACATATCACTGTAATACTCATACTAATTTATTTCACACAACAAGCATATGGAATAAATATAACTATTAATGAACATCCCTAAACTCCTCTATTTTATTCCCTTCATGACAATGGTGTGCCGTGGCTGCAAGGCGTACGTGACACATGCCCTAGCCAATGTTTTATTACAAACACTTGTTGCACTGTAATCCTATTTATTGCGCTATAACACTATCCCAGATATATCACTATAAAACAATGATTTCATCAACACCTTGGCAAGTATTCCGTTCATGACAATGTCGTGTCGTGACTGTATGGCGGTTTTCCGCCACCCCCTAAAGCTGCTTCACGTTTCACCATTTCCTTGCACACTATAGGTATTGCACACTATATTCGCATGGTTCACTGTCATTATTTTTATTGTTGAATATTCACATTTGGTGCAGGGTAGAGGCACTGTAGTTGTGGGGCCAGGGTTAGAAACAGTAGCACAATCTTCATTGAGCCAACAGCTGATAGCGGCCAGCATACTTCGCAAACACCTAATTTGCTATTGCAAACACCAACTCTAATCACAATAATGCCCCAAAACTATACATAAGCACTACTGGTATAGTAAAATATGTTGTGCGGCTGGGACGGGGGTAATAGAGGAGTTTAAAGGGACAAGGGACTGTGTGCTACCTCCCCCACTGACAGCTGGCTTGGTGCTGAAAAACTTGTCTGTGCTGTCGTGGGCATCGGGACCCACTGTTGCTAACTCATTGCTTTTGATGAGAGCCAGGGAGGCTATGACGCCTCAAAAAATGATGCTAATCGACCAAAAACTTTTTGTGTGTGAATTTTTAATGGTTTTATGACACTCAACGCATTAGTGTGCATATACGAGGAAAGACCCTTATGATGCCAAATGAATCATCATGTACGAATATATATATATATATATATATATATATATATATATATATATATATATATATATATATATATATATACAAAGTATTCGTTAATTAATCCCTCAAGGGCCGCTGGCATCAAATGACGTTTAGCCGATAAATTTCTGTAGGCGTTGTTTGAGCGCGGCCTATAAAAAACTACAAAAATTTTGGGGAAGTGAATGAACGTTCTGAACGTCTTCAGAATGACCCACACTACACTCCCATGCACCTCATCAAGCAGTTTAGAGCCTGCTGCTGTGATGAGTGGATTTTCAATTTTTTCACTCCAGGCCATGCCTAAACGAGGACATCTACACTCATTGTCTCGACCCAGGCAGAAAATATCATCTTTGTCCTCTCTTTTTAAAACACACACAACCACCTGTTTACGATTATGAATTAATACAGGCACAAACAAAAAAAGACATGATAGTGAAAAAATATATTTTTGTCTTAGTATCTTTATGTATTTGCTCAGGTTTGTTGTACTGGTTTGGATCATTCGATGCAGTGCGACTTGTAGAAAACTGCGAAAACTTTCGGGAAGTGAAGGAACATCTGGGACATGAGACTGACCTTCACGCTCTCAGTGCTTCCACTTTTAGGGTAATTACTCTATTTTAGGATAATTAAGCCTATGTTGGGGTAGAGTTTGGGGTAACGCATTTTTTAGGGTTATTGGGCAAAATTTGGGGTATAAATATACAATCTAGGGTAATTAGATACCTTTACAGTCCTTTAGAAGAAAATTAATTTAGAATAGTTTATTCTGCAGCCATTAAGTCTTTTTAAAGGAAATGTGTTTCTATTAGTATCACTGTATAACAGTTGCGTCACGAAGAAAAATAAAGTTTCACATTCATTCTGTCACAAGTTATTTCATTTTTCATATGGAGTGTCTGTTGTTACTAAAATGATGCAATATCTTTTTCCTCCAACATGTTCAGTATTGTTTTTTGTTATTTTTATAGAAATAAATAAATATTAACAAGAAGGTAACTTTGCCTTACATAATACTGTTCTTATGCAGTTCCATTAATTTTCAGAAAATAATAATAATAATAATAATAATAATAATAATAATAATAACAACATAATATATATATATATATATATACATATATATATATATATATATATATATATATATATATATATATATAGTGAATTACTGAATAAAGTTATAATTTAGGGTAATCTAGGGTAATTCACAGAACTGTCTGGGGTAAAGAAAATTTTTGCTGTGGAAGCACTGCGCTCTCAGTTCTCACTCTCATACCTCATCTGTCACTGTCAGTTTGCCTCCTGCTTCTGTGGCGAGTGGATGTACAAATTTTTTGCTCGTGGCCATGCCTAAACACAGTTACTCTCGACAAAGACAGAAAATATCATCTCTTCCTCCCTTGCAAAACACACACAACCATCCTGTGTACGATTATAAATAAACACAGGCATAAACAAAAAAGACATGAAAATAAAAGAAAAATTCATTTTTATTTGATATCCTTACCTGTTTGCTCAGGTTTGTTGCACTGTTATGAATCAGTTTACACATTCTTTTTCTTTTACAAGCATAACTGGTTTGTTTTCTGTGATGCTTTCGTGGATGAAAAGAACTCCCTTCCCTTCCTGCTAATCAGGTCGTGTGATGGTCGAATGGTATGTCGTCTCGCAATTCTGATGGTGTAAAGTGTTGGGAAACATCCAGCTGTACTCTTTTTCCTTACCCAGGCAGAAAATATACTTTCACACACTCACGGCAGACAGGGAGCAACATATATTGCGAAAATAACAAAGTAAAATGATAGAGAAAGGTGAACGTGTTAATACGGAAAAAATACGTTTTCCCCATCTGTAAATGTATTTATTTCTGCTTTGTCTCTGTATTCGTAATAAGTAGACATATAGTTTTGAAACTGCATTACGATTCTATTTTTAGCCATGCACGTGGTGTGCGAGAGGCATGTTGCGACTCAACTTCCTATTGCTAATAGGATCTGACCCTTCACTCTCATCTCCCGTGGGAGAACCTAGCCTCGGGGGACGGGCAATTTTCTCATTTAGGACTGAAAATTCAACCCTTTCCCTCCCTTTTCCAAGCATGGGCACAACGATAACGTAAAAAAAAAAAAAAAAACGACGCCACCATAAACGTAATCAAAAAGGTGAAAAAATATATATATATATTTTTTTCGAGCCAATCCTACCATATTATGTACTGAAATCATACGCTATCATCATATCTAATATGTGCACAACATTTCAGCACCATTCACATTGTTTTAGAGGGTAAAAAAAAAAACACACACACACATGCAATGTTGCAGTGCAGCAGCACCTCTCGGTGGCGAATATCGGTTGCCGATATTTCTGCAACTTTCACGCTCCATTGCAAGCTACAGAATGTGTCTCGGAAGCTGGGATTTGCACTGTTAGGTGCGTCTGAACTTTCTCTTCAACATGGCAAGAAAAAAAAAATCAATTTTCGAAACTTCAGATAATGGCCCTGGCATCGGCCGGGGGTGCACATAAAATTCCAGACCCACGGCCATGGAGGAGTTATTGCCTATTGGACAGCATATCGTGCAAGCCTAATGGAAAAATATTCATAACATCGCCTAACTAAAGGGGTGTACAGTATGTCCGAGATACAGTATACTGTGCAAGCTGCAATCTGAACGATACTGGACACTTACATTTCTCATCCTTCCCCTTCACCATCCCCAAATCCTCCTCCCTCTCCCTCCCTCCTGCCTTTCCAACCCCTCCACCTCGTCTTGCTGGCTTCATTTGCTTGTCTCAGCTCTTCCTGCAGAATGTCTTCATATGCTTTAAATACTCTCAATTTTCAATTCCTGCCTTACATACAGAGTTATCACTGTTGTATGCAATCAGTCACTGACATTATTTTGATTTATACCTTCTTCTGTATGCTTTACGTAATTCCTAATTTGAACGTGGATTTGTTTCGTAGTTTCTGACTTTGGGCATAGACCATACAACTTCTTAACTGTGGTCCAGCAATCTTATGTGTCACACACTGATCACCCGTTACAACACATGATTTAAATATTACTAGTGTTGACACCTTTTACACATCTTGGAATAGTTTTTGATAAGTTTGTGTAACCCGCCTGTTGATTCATCAGAGTGCGAAACTATCCCTGCGTTGTATTAGAGATGGCATTTCAGCAGAAATTCAAGGGTCTCTGAGGCTAATTCCTTTAAAATATTTTTCAGTACAGTTGCAGTCAAGCACAAGCTTGACTACAACCTTCAGCACTAACCACATGAAATGTTTTCCTTTTTCCAAACACCAAGGTGATGAACATAAAATTATCTCCACTTATATGCTCGTAATGTCCCATTACGGTATTCTCCCAGACACATACGAGAGCATAAAAGAAATATTACTTCTTTTGGCGTTTGTGGATGTCTGTTTCTATGTATATCTGCCTCTTTGTGTGTGCAAGCGTCTGTGTGTGTGAGCGTGTGTGTGTGTGTGTGTGTGTGTGTGTGTGTGTGTGTGTGTTTACGCATGTGTCTGTTTGGCAGGTGTGTCTGTGCAAACACATGTCCGTGTGCCTGTGTGATGAGCTTGTGCATGTGTGTGTGTGTGTGTGTGTGTGTGTGTGTGTGTGTGTGCGCAGGTGTGTCTGTGCATACACATGTGCGTGTGTGTGTGTGTGTGTGTGTGTGTGTGTGTGTGCATACACATGTCTTTGTGCCTGTGTGTGTGTGTGTGTGTGTGTGTGTGTGTGTGTATGTGCATACACATGTCTTTGTGACTGTGTGTGTGTGTGTGTGTGTGTGTGTGTGTGTGCATACACATGTCTTTGTGTCTGTGTGTGTGTGTGTGTGTGTGTGTGTGTGTGTGTGTGTGTGTGCATACACATGTCTTTGTGCCTGTGTGTGTGTGTGTGTGTGTGTGTGTGCGCATACACATGTCTTTGTGCCTGTGTGTGTGTGTGTGTGTGTGTGTGTGTGTGTGCATCTCTGTGTCTGTGTGTTTGCATGTCTGTTTATGCGTGTTTTGTTTGAGTGTCTGTCTGTCTGTCTCTGTCTGTCTGCCTCTGTCTGTCTGTCTGTCTGTCTGTCTGTCTCTCTCTCGTTCTGTGTGTGTGTGTGTGTGTGTGTGTGTGTGTGTGTGTGTGTGATTAATGAAGTTGAGGTGGTTGGTGTTGTGGCCAGGGTGGGTGAACAGGATGGTTAGTAAGGGTGGAGAGGTGTAGAGTGGCTTGGAATAGGTTGTAGGGGCGGATTTTTATTTGTTTATAATAGAACAGAGGAAGGAAAAACAAAATCAATAAATAAAAATAATCCATACACCAGGTTACTGGTGTCTTCCATTCATAAAAAATCTGTTACAGTTGGACTTGAACAGCTGCTGGTTGAAGTTTGGGGGGAAACAACTCTGGAGAAGCGAGTTCCAATGAGATGCAATTCTGGGATTGAAAGATTTGTGATAGGCGGAAGTTCTGCAATATGGCAGTGTGATATTCCAGGCATGAGCGCTACCAGATGCCCCTGTAGCACAGGAATGGATGGAGAGGTGGGATAATGGATGCAACTTTGACTGAATATTTGCCATAAAAGTATCTAAAATAATGTAAGGGAGGAAACATTCCTTCTTACCTGTAGGGGAGGTAGTTTATTTGTAATGGCAGGCATATTAATAACTCTAACAATTTTGTTCTGAATTTAGTAAGTGGATGGGTGGGCTGGGTGGATGAGTGGCTGGATCGCTGGGTGGTCGGGGAGGGGTGGTAAAAAGATTTTGGTGGATGAATGGAGTTCGAATGAATGTTTGGGATGGGAGGAGACAAATAGCGTTTGGTAAGAAGGGTGGGTGGGCATGTGGATGGACGAGTGGGTCAGTGGGTACAGTGGGTGGATAAGATGGATGAGTTACTAGGGTGGGATGAGGTGGCAGGGTGGGTGAGCGTTCAGGAAAGGTGGGTGGGTTCTGTCGGAAGGATGTGTATGTGTGTGAATGTGATGGAATGCATTGTTGGTTGAACAGGGTGAGTGGAATTCTTGGGTAAGGATTGTGGGTGGCAGGGGTTGGTAGGCAAAATGGGTCGTCAGAATGTGTGGGCAGAGTGGGTCGCCTGGGTGAGTGGGCACGGTGAGCCGCCAGGGTAGCTGAGAAAATTGTGAGGCAGGGGTGCACTCGGTGGGTAGTTGGGTTGGGGGGTTTGGTGGCTGGAAAGGTTCAAGGTGGATAGGTGAGTGGGTGAATCTGCTGAGTGGTGAGCTTCGTGCTGAGTGGTGAGTTTCTTAGGGGGGCAGGGTGGATGACTGGAATCTGAGGGCTGGGTGGGTCGTTCAGGTGGTAGGGCAGGGTGAGTGGTCAGGGTGAGATCGGTGGGTTATGTTGGATGGGATGAGTAGATAGGTGGATGAGTGAGTGGGTGGATATCTGGCTCTCCAGATAACAAGGCAGGAGAGGGACTTATATGGCTAGTAATCGTATAACTTGTCGCTGTTTCATCGAGAGAAATTACGTCAGTATATCTACAGTGAGGTTGGATGAGGAGAAAATGGAAAATGTTAATGTGTTTAAGTACTTGGGTAGTGTGATGAGTAAGGATGGAAGTTTAAAGGTAGATGTGCTTGAAAGAGTACAACAAGGAAGAAAGTTGCTGGTTCCTTGAAAGCAGTGATAAGAAACAGGGTAGTGAGTATGAAAGTGAAAAAGTTACTGCATGACAGTATTGTGATACCAACTCTAACTTATGGAAGTGAAACTTACACCTTGTTGGAGGGACACAGGTCAAGAGTGAGAGCAGAGGAAAAGAGTTATTTGAGAGGAGCCTGTGGAGTCACATGGAGGGACAGACTGACAAATGAGGATGTGAAGGAGTGTTGTGGTGTGGATGTGGATGTGGATGTGATAGTAAGCGTTAGGAGAAACACACTGAGATGGTTTGGTCATGTGGAGAGGATGAAGAGCGAGAGACTGACAAGGAGGGTGTATGTGAGTGAGGTAGAAGGGGGCAGAGGGAGGGGGAGGCCAAGGATGAGATGGAGGGATGGAGTGGAGAGGTATATGAGAGAGGGGTGTGTGCACTGGGAGCGTGGCAATGAAATGAAGGGGGACAGGGCGACGTGGAGGCGATTTGTTTGTGGCCACCGCTTACGGGATTAAGGCGTCTGACAATAGACAGATAGATAGATAGTTTAGAAGACGTTGGAAAAATATTTGGAAACCAACTTGGGTCATTCTATTGAAATTTGCTAAAACTTCTATATAATTATTCTCATGGAACTGAAGACGGATCTATGCAAGTAGTAATAAAAATAATAGTAAGATAAATGATAGCAACATTACATGCGGCAAGACTTGTGAGTGAGGGGAGCTTCAGATCTCAGATCCATCAGCCTAACAAATTTGTGGTTTGGTGGGGGTAAGGAGGGGGAGTTTGGGAGTGGATGTGTGCGATTAACCTGCCCTCTAGTGGCAGACTACCCTGTCCCCTTCTTAGTGTTCGTGACTGTACTATTGTGAGCAAAAGTTCACCGACAGTCTTTTACCAGCAGTGTTTCAGACTCCAGCATACAGATGTCTCTCTCTACGCCAGGCTGAGGAAGAGGGAGAGCAGGGAGAAGGGGGAGGGGTAGTGGAACGGGGATGGCTCGACGTAAAAGTGACATAACAGACGGGGAAAGTACTAATAAGCAGCCAACAGAACCTTACAGGTAGGGAAGACTGTATTCAGTGTTTTGAAGCGAGAAATATGGCTAAGGTAGTAATAAGAGTTAGTTATTAGGAAAGAGAGAGAGAGAGAGAGAGAGAGAGAGAGACAGACAGACAGACAGAGACAGACAGACACAGACAGACACAGACCGAGAGATAGAGAGACAGAGAGGCAGAGACAGAGAGATAGAGACAGAGACAGACAAACAGACAGACACTTACTAGGGAAGATTATGGGTGAAGGAAAGGTGGGAAGAGAAGAGGCAGTAATTGTGAGAAGAAGAAAAATCTATCTATCTATATACCTAGGCTGCTTCCCCCAAGGAAAGGGAAAATAAGATTAAAAATCACATAGACACGATAAATAAATCAGTTAATGGTTGTCATCAGATGTGGCCAGCAGAAACTGTAGTCTTTACGTTAACCTATATAGATATTAAGGATCTGAATACTGTAAACGTATTTCGTGAGTTAGTTACCGTATTATGGACGTTTACATGACTTAGTGTATGGGAAGGGTTTAACTGTTAAGTAATTATGATCAGTTACACTTAATCCACTTTGATACCTGCACCTTGTTTCTTTCTTTTACTCAAATGTGGTATGTAACGTATTAATATGTTTGACATCTACACCAATGGAGTCTTGTAGGTTGGCCTTCATTCAGCAATACTGTAATTTTAGACACTGAATACATATAGGCCTAGTTACGATCAGGATATGAGATATATTAATCTGTTCATATACCATTTTTTATTCTCTTTAAGTTTATATTATAGGTATTATAAAAACATGCGACAGCAGCAATTTAATTATAACAGTATGAATTAATGAGAGAAACCAAATTGTGTGTAAAAGTATACCATACCATTATATACAGGCTTAGTACGATGTCCATCCTCCCCCAGCATTAATGACATCATTTAACCTCGTCCTTATGGATTTTATAAGGATGGAATAAATATCTGGGGGGCGGCAGATGCTCTCCCTCACTCTCTGCGGATGGTGCACAGTAGCAGCAGTAGTGCGCTCCTGTCCAACATCCCAGTCCCTCACCACAATAGCCCATATATGCTCAGTGGAGTTTAAATCGCATCACTTTGGAGGCCAGTCCAGGAAATTGATCTCGGGATGTGCTTGGGCCAACGCTCTCACACACTGACTCTTATGGACTGGGCTTATATCATGAAAAACAGTGATTGTCTGAGGAGCAGGAATGGCCATTACTCGCATGATGGGCAGCAATACATCCTCTGGTATACGGACATACTGGTCACCAGTTAGTTCGCCCTCAATCTTTATTAACTCACCTGGACCAGATGCACTCATCCACTCCTGGAGGGCTATGGTTACATGACCACTGTGTGTTTTCTGCACTATGTGCTGTTCCATATGTCGAGTATTTACTGGCCTCCAACACACCCTTTCCCCTGACTTCACAGACGAAAAACACTTGTAATCTGTAAGATCACGTTTTCCCCCAAATCATCGCTTTCTTCATAGTATTGAAGGGAAAAACCTAGCCGAGCCTCTTTATTTGCAGGAGACAGCACTCCTTTCACAGCTGGGACATAACAGGAAATGCCTGCTTCGTGCAGGTGCCGTCTTGCTGTGGAATCACTGCAGGTCAAGCGGAGGTCGCGCCTAGCCTGTGTTGCTGGTGCCAGTGGGCTTTGCAGTGTTGTCTCAACCACAGGTCTCGCGTTGTTACCCTTGGTCGTCCACTATCAGGCCTTGTCCTTAATGACCCTTCGTGTTGCCACCGTGTGATACACTTGTAAACGGTGGACCTGTGTAGACCAGTTTCACGTGAAATTTCTCCTGCAGTTATACCAGCCTCCAACATTCCAGTAATCTGTCCACGGTCTGCTATTATAGTGGGGGAATTCTGACGGTGCCCAGCCATGTTATCTGATAAGGGGACGATATTGGTATCAGGCTGGATGTAAACGATATGGATACAGTTTTACTATGATTAAATTTAATCATCACACCAGTTTATTACAATCATCGCACATAACATATTGGGATATGAAATTACGCAAGGCAAATCATTGCAGATTACTAAAGGACAAAATGTTATCACAATAGGTAATCACAAAACCAATGACCACAAAGTGCCCACAACCTTGCCGGATGCCGTGATGGTAGTAGACTGGAGAGCAAGACTTCACTCTCTAACACATCACCTCGGTTTTTGTGAGGTTTGTGAAGCAGAGAACGACCTGGTTCAGTAATCGGTTCCTCGCTTGGGACTGTGGGTAAATGTTTATTACCTCATCCCAGAAGTGCCGTCATTTCTCCAGGTGAAACCCCTCTTCATATAACTAACCCACGAAATACTTTTCCAGTAGTTGGATGCTGAATATCTATATGTTAGGGTAAAGACTACAGTCAGTTTCTGCTGGCCACATCTGATCACAAGTATCCATATATTTACAATCATAAACTGATTTATTCAATGTGTACAAGTGAGATTAAATTGTTTTTCCTTTTCTCACAATTATTGTGTCTTCTCTTCCTACCTTCCCTCCAACCAAAATCTTAGCACCAATTGTCAAACTACCTAGTAAGCATCTCTCTCTCTCTCTCTCTCTCTCTCTCTCTCTCTCTCTCTCTCTCTCTCTCTCTCTCTCTCTCTCTCTCTCTCTCTCTCTCTCTCTCTCTCTCTCTCTCTCTCTCTCTCCTAATAACTAATAACTAACCATATTTCCCACTTTAAAACACTCTATATTGTCTTCCCTATCTGTAAGGTACTGTTAGCTGTTTATTAATACTTTCACTGTCTGTTAAATCATTTTTACATGGAGCCGTCCCTTCCCACTACCCCTCCCCCCTCTCACTGCTCTCCCTCTTCCCCAGCCTGGCGTAGAGAGAGACATTTGTGTGTTGGGGTCTGAAACACACTGCTGGTAGAGGACTGTCGGCGTACTTTTGCTCACGATAGTACAGTCTAAACCTAAACTCCTCAGACTTGGGAACTTTGTCAATCAAGTGATTTCACATAAATCTTTGCTTAGAAAGGGGTGGAGTTAGCAAGTGTGGATCGTGTGAAGGGTGAGGGGGAGTGAATGGGTGGAGAGTTTGGTCTCGTTATCATTGGTTCAAACATGTATGTCGACCAAGTTGCGAAGCTGTAAATTACTGAGACAAGTTTTTGTGCATAGAGCAATTTAGTCAGAACCTGCAACTGTAGAATGAGAAAAATAATTATTTAGAAACAAGTAATGTCCTGAAAAAGGGTACTGAAGTGAAAAAATCATGGCATGAAAAATGTTGTGGCAGAAGTCAGGATGATGATATTAATAGTTTTTGTATCTCAGTACCTGTAAATACTATTTGTAGCTATATATTTCTCTACAAACGTTTCAGTGTGTATGTCTCTCTGTTAGTCTTTCCTCTCATCCATTTAATCATTTGCGCTATCCAGCAGTATTGTTCATATTAAATACAATAATGGATGTAGAATCCATCTTTGCGAAAAGTTTTTATCATTTTGGCTGACATGGGTATCACTGTGAATCATACATCGGCTGGCATTAAATGTCCTTTGACGGACCCCATCACACGTCCAGAAATTATGTACATCATTGTGCCAATATTGTAATTACAAATGACAAACTTGTCATGCAAAGCTGCAATTTTACGTGTTTTTAATTTCTGCTTCTGTTTCCACAGTGAGATTATTATATCCTTTATCCCGTCCACTCACCCAACCACCGGTCAGCCAATCCACCCATACTCACTCACCCACATGAAGTAAACCCATCGCCTTGCTTGTCCTTTGGAAAACCATAAATCCCCGACCCCCATTCACCAACTCACAAAGAGCACCCACCTTAACCACACACCGAACACAAACTACCACTCCACCCGGCCCAACCACCCACCCAATCCTTTCTACATATTAAATCATCACACCGTGATCACCTATCACACCCAGCTCGCCGACCACAATCATTTCGCACACTCAGCCCGCTTCGTCAAACACACCCACCCACCCACTCCACACTCACCTTTTCACATATCCTGCCCATTCAGCACAAGCACCCCGACCAGCCACCTAACCCATCCACCCTGACCACGCATCCCATCCATCCGCCCACTAAAGTAACCACTCATTCAACAAACTTGAACCATCACAAGATAACTTGCAACTTCACACACACACACACACACACACACACACAGAGGAGAGTACTTTTATAGTACAGATTGCAGTGCTTCAAACCACACCACCATCTCAACCTTACCGCTGCCAAACCACTCATCACACCAGAAAGTCAACGATTCTTTCGAGCTGTTTTCAAAATTCTCTTTGTTTTTATTAACCAAATTAATATCTATATTGGTTCATGCACTCCATAAAGAGTTGTTCTTCACGATTCCAAAACAAAGCAAACACTTTTCACCAATAGGCCTATCTTTATTAAATACCCGAAAATGAAACATGGTGCGAACGTATTTAACGAAATAGATCCGAAAATCATGATGCTCTTCATTTGTTTTCAGCTCAAATTAATCGGTGTACTTCAATCTCTTAGAAAAATTTTCCTTGACATAGGTTCCCATTCCCATAGCTACTACAAACATGCTTACATATTGAAAGAAAATCGACTGAGGTGCAGGGGGGAAAACCGTGGGTTTTCACATTTATTACATACTCTTTGGTGGTAGGTGGTGGGGACCATTATCCACGCAATTAATGGAGTTAAATTATTCCTTCACATTTATCACTTCTTTCTCGTGTCTGCCCTGCTCTATTCCTATTTCTCCCATCCTTTCTGTCACTTTTTGTAAAAACTGTTTCCACCTGAAGGTGCCTCTATATCGAGTGACGAGCCTAATGATTTCATAAAACCCCGAAAACCATATACAGCGCTGGATGATATCCATATAGACATATAACGGTATGGTATGGAGCCCACTATGGTGCATCCGTTAACTCAGTGGAGGGACGCAAATAGGTCGTCAATCCTGGAACCAAACCTCCACACCGCCCCGCACATGGATAGGGCGAGGAGTTGTCAACCGCAAAGCATCATAGGTTCAGTGAACGGGATGGCACTGCAAGAGTAGTTGCTTGTCTGCCGTCGATGGGTTTCCTCGGCCAGACAGTCCGGAGTTATTCAACAGCAAGAAGAACATAATCATACCCTTCAAAATTTTAACTTTTCTTATCCCACCAATTATTAAGGTATTAACCTGCAAAAACAGCCCATATATATATATATATATATATATATATATATATATATATATATATATATATATATGTATATACTCAATATATATATATATATATATATATATATGTATATACTCAATATATATATATATATATATATATATATATAATCTGTATATATATATATATATATATATTTATATATATACAGATTATATATATATATACAGATTATATATATATATATATATATATATATATATATATATATATATATATATATATATATTTATAGATAGATAGATAGATAGATAGATAGATTATTAAACACCCTTTACAGCAAATTGAGTATATATATATATATATATATATATATATATATATATATATATATATATATATATATATATATATATATATATATATATATTGTTACGGAACAGAGAAAGATAACGTACACTTTAAGTGAGAATACTAAGAGTCACTACTGTCCCGTAAAGTTCCAGGTTCAAACAAAAGAGTTAGGTAAAATTACAAGTTAAAGTTTAATGCTCAAACTAACAACAAAACATTCAGGACTCATAAGGATAATGTAATGGCAAATAAACAGGTTAAATATATGGTTAACTGCAATAGCCTCTATTAACACAAAAATAGCATGAGTAAATTTATCTAAGTCAGCCCTGATGAAATGAAAAACACTGGGTAATGCTCAGTTAATGCAAGAGAAATTATTACAGATACAAACTATCATCAAAAATGACTGACATAAAACCCAACATTAATCAAAAAACCTCACTAGGCCTAAGAATTAACCTTATGCTACACAGTACAAGAAAAAATACAACAGTTATACTCAAATTACACACAGCTGCTAGATGTTTGGAGATTTCTTGAGCACTCACAATAATAATATCTGTACAGGGGAGGACAGAGATGTGAACAAAATGAGGAGCAGATCTAAGTGGCAATGATGCAGAGACTGAGCTCATTATATAGGGGCCAGCAGAGCTTGATACAACTTGTAAGAAGGACGCGCAAATGAAGCCATGGGGACAAAGAGTTGACAATCCCGCTCTGAATAACAGAGAGAACGACTTACTCTACTATAACGGTAGAAGGGGGGGACTGAGGCAGAACACGCTCGTGATCAAACATGCAGCAACTGTGCGTTAAAATTACACAAAGGATGATGAAATCATAGGCTATGTAACACCTCCCCACAAAGAAAAAGAAATTTACAAAGGAAATTTCTTATTACTCTAAAACAATCTGTCTAAAGTCTAGATAAGCAATCTGCAATAACATTTTCTGTCCCCTTGACATGTTGTATGTCTAATGAATACTCCTGAAGAAGTAGACTCCATCTTGTCAATCTCTGATTTTTATCTTTAAACTTACTAAGGAATTTCAGTGGGTTATGATCGGTATAAATGACTATGGGGTCAAAACCAGAACACAAATAAAATGAAAAATACTGTAAACCCAAAATCAAGGCCAAAAGCTCTTTCTCAATAGTTGAGTAGTTCTTTTGAGGTGGAGTGAACTTCTTACTGTAATAAGATACAGGGTGTTCAATACCCTGATCATCCTCTTGCAGCAAAACAGCCCCAGCTCCTGTATCACTTGCATCAACAGCCATCTTAAAAGGCTTAGCAAAATTTGGAGTAGCGAGCACTGGCTGACTTAATAGAATAGCTTTAAGTTTGTTGAAAGAGGATTCACAGTTATCGGTCCAGACAAATTTAACTCCCTTTTTCAGTAGGTCTGTAAGTGGTGATACAAGAATAGAAAAGTTAAGAACAAATCTCCTGTAATAACCTACCATTCCCAAAAATCTTTGTAGCTCCTTCCTACTTTTAGGTCTGGGAAGATCACTTATAACCTGAACCTTAGCTCCTGGTGGTGCAACATGTCCATCACCAATTACATACCCAAGGTACTGAACTTTAGCTTGACCAAACTCACACTTTGATAAATTAGCTACAAGATTAGCATGAACCAAACGCTCAAGAAATTTACTGACATGGCATAGGTGATCTTTCCAGTTGTCACTGAAGATTAATACATCATCAATATAAACAACACACCCTGCCAAACCCTCTGTTACAACATTCATGAGCTTCTGAAATGTGGCTGGTGCATTCTTCATACCATATGGCATTACTGAACATGCAAAAGTCTTTCCTAGTGTTACAAAACATGAGATCTCCCTAGCACGTTCAGTCATAGGTACTTGCCAGTATCCCTTTAACAAATCAAACTTACTTATGTACCTAGCCTTTCCGATCTTGTCTATGCAATCTTCCACACGAGGGAGAGGGTAAGTGTCTGTTTTGGTTATCTGATTAACACGTCTGTAGTCAATGCAAAGCTGCTGTGACCCACCTGGCTTAGGGACTAGAGTGACAGGAGAACTCCACTCGCTCTGACAGGGCTCAATCATCTTGTGGTCCAACAGGTAGCCAAGCTCCTTCTGGATGAGAGGAACTTTCACTGGGTTCACACGGTAAGGAGGCAATTTAATTGGCTTTGTGTCTCCAACATCGACATCATGCATCAACACAGTGGTTCTTCCTGGAGTGGCACGGAACACTTGCGGGTACTCCTGCAGAAATGCCGAAAACTCCTGCCTTTCCTTGGGAGGTAGATGAGAAAGCTTAGTCTGGAGATCATTCATGATATCAGGATTCTTCCCCAAACTATCACCCAGGCTCATACTGCATGGGAGAGCTTCACTTGCAGACTCGGGTGGAACAGCTACAGTGCAGACTGGATTATTTTCGTCCCGCCTGTGATATAACTTTAGCATGTTGATGTGACATAGTTGCTTGCTCTTTCTACGATCTGGTGTGGCGATGACATAGTTGACATCACTGAGTTTCTTCTCCACGAAATAAGGGCCACTAAACTTGGCTTGAAGAGGTTGCCCATTAACTGGTAGCAGAATCAAAACCTGATCTGCTGGCTGAAAGTGGCGTAACCTGGACTTCTTATCATACCAAGTCTTCATCTTCTCCTAAGCAGCTCCTAAATTCTCTCTCGCCAGCTGTAAAGCAGTGGACAGCCGTTCTTTGAACTTCATCACATACTCCAGCAGGTTGACGTCATCTTCCTCCGACAGCCAGCATTCCTTGAGTAACTTAACGGGTCCTCTTCATGGCCAAACAGTAGTTCAAAAGGTGAGAAGCCCAGTGATTCATTTGGAGATTCTCTTGCGGCAAACACAACGAATGGAAGACCTTTATCCCAGTCTTTCTGATGTTCCAAACAGTATTTCTTGAGCATCGATTTGAGTGTTTGATGATATCTCTCCAACGCTCCTTGGGTCTGGGGATGGTAAGCTGAAGACGTGATCTGGGTGATGCCCAACTCTTTCAGAGACTGCTTGAAAACGTTTGACATGAAATTACTTCCCCGGTCTGACTGTACCTCCTTGGGCAGACCAAACTTTGTGAAGAACCCTAGCATTTCCTTAACCACGTTCTTTGCTGAGATATTTCTAAGTGGAATGGCTTCAGGATAACGGGTAGCCATATCAATCAGGGTCAACACATAAGAAAATCCTGAAGAAGTCTTAGGAAGAGGGCCCACAATATCCACCAACACACGGGTGAAAGGCGCCTCAAAAGGAGGAATGGGAACTAGAGGTGCAACCTTTTCAGTCTGATTACACTTCCCCACAACTTGACAGGTGTGACAAGACTTACAATACCAGGAAACATCCCTGAAGATACCTGGCCAGTAGAAGTGTTTCAAAATGCGTGCCACAGTCTTCCTTACTGCAAGGTGTCCTGCCAAACTGGAATCATAAGCCACTCTAATGATATCCTGCCTACAAACACGAGGGATGACAACTTGATGTACAACCTCCCATTCACAGTCGGCTGATGCTGTTGGGGGTCTCCACTTCCTCATAAGTACTCCTGACTTTACATAATAACAAGTAGAAGCACCGGCTGACTCTTCTTCACTGTAAGCAGAGTTAGCTAGACCTTTCAACTCAGGGTCAGCAACCTGCAACTCAACCAACTCTTGACGAGACAAATTATCAACACTACGGGGTACTGCCTCATCTGGTGAGTGGTCCAAATTAGCAAGAAAAGTGTCAGCTAGGATAACATCATCATCATCATTATCCTCTAAATCACCAGTAACTTTAGACTTAGCCCTAGTGACAGCACATGCAGGGAACACATCAGGGACATCACAATCCCGGGACGCAGCCACTGGCTCACTAGACAACTGAGGTGCTGGACACACTCGACCTCCACCAATATCATTTCCAAGTAAGAAAGTTACACCTGACATTGGGAGTGTCTCAACCAACCCAACCATAACGGAACCATTAACAAAACCAGACTCTAAATTCACTCTGCACAGAGGGACAGAGAAGTAATTATTCCCTACACCTTGTAAGATTACAGTTTCATCAGAGGAATTAACATTAGAGCCTAGAACACTGGTCAGCATAAGGGATTGGCAAGCACCTGTATCACGATATATTTTAACTGATTTCCTGTCATTACTGTCCAGAGGACTGACAAAACCATCAGACAGGAAATTAGCACATGAACTCTTGAGAGTGTCACCCACGTTACTGCTCAAAAGAGGAGCTCCATCATGAGAATTTAAGTTACCCCTCAAAGCAGGTTCAGTTAACTCAGTTAAAGAATTCTGGGAACTCTCAAGAGTGGACACTAGACCAATTGACTGAATATTTAAAGACTCCTTTTTGTTCACATCACGCTGTCTCTTGAAACATCTCTCCGTAGTATGACCAAGCTTGCTAGAATAAGTACATTTACTTTTCTGAAATCTAGAGGTGAAGCTGGTATTTACTTCCTGAGAAACATCATCCTTATTCTCTTTCCTGTTACCTGTACTCTGAGTAGAGGCAACGTACTTACTCTCAGCTTTCCCTTTTTCTTTAGAATATCTCTTGTGAGTGAGAACATATTCATCAGCTAAAACTGCAGCATCAGACAAATTATCTATTCTTCTCTCATCAAGATATAGGCTTACATCCTTACTAATACACCTTTTGAAGTCCTCCAGCAAAATCATCTGCTTAAATTTACCAAAATCAGAATCCACATTCTTAGAATTTAACCACTGCTCTAACAGATCTTCTTTGATTTTTGCATACTCAACATGGGATTGCTTATCTTTTTTGTAAGTTGTCCTAAATTTTACTCTATAGGCTTCAGGAACAAGCTCATAGGCCTTAAGAATCAAGCTCTTAACTACATCATAATTATCAGATTGATCCTGAGGCAAAGATGCATAAGTTACTTGAGCTTTACCGGTGAGAACAGTTTGAAGGAGTACTGGCCAATACTTTTTAGGCCAATTAAAACCTGTAGCTACCCTCTCAAACAGCTGAAAATACTTTGTTAAATCAGATTCATTAAAAGGAGGGACAAGTTTAACATTTTTAGCCACATCAAAATCATCAGAGCTAGATGATCCAGTTCCACCTTGTTTCATGCGATACTCATAGTCTGCCTGAATCCTAGCAATTTCAACTTGTGCCTCAGCCTCCTTAGAACGGGCCTCAAATTCCGTCTCCTTAGCCTGAGAGACAGCCTCCTTAGCACGTGCTTGAAATTCAGCCTCCTAATCACGAGACTCCGCCTCCTTAGCCTGAGCCTCCTGCAGGGCTAGCTGTAACTTAGCTAATTCAATCTGCGTTTGCTCATTTGGAGGAGTTACATTAAACAAGCTTTCATTAATCATGTCAACAATTTGATCTTTAGAATGATGAGAGCGAACAGCAATTCCCAATTGTTGAGCAACAGGCTTAAGTTCATTCTTTGTTCTGTTTTCTACATCACACACTGTTTGCACATTTGACAAAAAATCTTTGGCTTCATCAAGTGTAGTAATAGTAGACATCATGAATAAGTAACAGTCACAAAATATCAAGCAATATCCTTATGATAATATCCTGAATATCCTGATATGATCTCGCCAAATTTATGTTACGGAACAGAGAAAGATAACGTACACTTTAAGTGAGAATACTAAGAGTCACTACTGTCCCGTAAAGTTCCAGGTTCAAACAAAAGAGTTAGGTAAAATTACAAGTTAAAGTTTAATGCTCAAACTAACAACAAAACATTCAGGACTCATAAGGATAATGTAATGGCAAATAAACAGGTTAAATATATGGTTAACTGCAATAGCCTCTATTAACACAAAAATAGCATGAGTAAATTTATCTAAGTCAGCCCTGATGAAATGAAGAACACTGGGTAATGCTCAGTTAATGCAAGATAAATTATTACAGATCCAAACTATTATAAAAAATGACTGATATAAAATCCAACATTAATAAAAAAACCTCACTAGGCCTAAGAATTAACCTTATGCTACACAGTACAAGAAAAAATACAACAGTTATACTCAAATTACACACAGCTGCTAGATGTTTGGAGATTTCTTGAGCACTCACAATAATAATATCTGTACAGGGGAGGACAGAGATGTGAACAAAATGAGGAGCAGATCTAAGTGGCAATGATGCAGAGACTGAGCTCATTATATAGGGGCCAGCAGAGCTTGATACAACTTGTAAGAAGGACGCGCAAATGAAGCCATGGGGACAAAGAGTTGACAATCCCGCTCTGAATAACAGAGAGAACGACTTACTCTACTATAACGGTAGATGGGGGGGACTGAGGCAGAACACGCTCGTGATCAAACATGCAGCAACTGTGCATTAAAATTACACAAAGGTTGATGAAATCATAGGCTATGTAACATATATATATATATATATATATATATATATATATATATATATATATATATATATATATATATATATATATATATATATTTTGGGGAACAAATCGAAATATGATTTACTGTGCGTTTTATCGCCAAACATTGCTCAAGGCCACCGAACTCCATGTGAATTTTTATTTTTAGTGTCACGTTAGAGAGGGTGTTTATATCTGCTGTGTACCCACTGCGATACAGGTATGCTTGGTAATACTTCAACACATTTCATTATGCATCTTCATTGTGTGGGGTGATCTTATTCCACTTATAGAGAGAGAGAGAGAGAGAGAGAGAGAGAGAGAGAGAGAGAGAGAGAGAGAGAGAGAGAGAGAATAATCAGGCAGGACTTTGGTTGAGAGAGAGAGAGAGAGAGAGAGAGAGAGAGAGAATAATCAGGCAGGACTTTGGTTGAGAGAGAGAGAGAGAGAGAGAGAGAGAGAGAGAGAGAGAGAGAGAGAGAGAGAATGTCGAGTCTTTAATTTCACATCACTCATACTGAAGTGGTAAAATTTCTTTTTAAGAACAGAAAAGATGTAGGCTTGTTCCCAGGCCGATCATTAAAAGGTGAGATTTCTATCCTATCTTTTTTTTTTTTTTTTTTAATGCGAGGAAGAAGGAACCAAAGGCCATGAGCCCGCAATTATTGTTCCTTCCAAGAGAAAAACAAAATACAAGAGAGAGCCAAATTCAAGATCCGATCATTTTGAGATGCCCGGACACTGCGTTTGAAAGACTGGAGATCATAGGAAGCAGGAAATACAGACAGAGGGAGACAGTTCCAAAGTTGAACTGTTGCACGAATGAAGGACTGGGAGTAACGGTTAACTCTTGCATTAGAGAGTTGGACAGAAAAGGGATGAGAGTTTGCTGCTAGACGGATGATACGCGCCCGTCATGGAGTTGGAGGAATGCATGCAGATAGTTCAGGGGAGCACTGACCATTGAAGTAGCGATAGAAAAGAGATAAAGATGTAACAGTGCGACGAAGTGACAGAGGTTGGAGGGAGTCAGTAAGAGGAGGAGAGTTAACAAGACGAAAAGCCTTTGACTCCAACCTGTGGGAAGCCTCCCCACACATGAGAGTTGTACTCCACACAGGGGCGGATAAAACCCCTGTATAGAGCCAACAATTGTGCAGGGTAAAGATGGAACAGAGTCGGCTTAACACACCTAATCTCTTGGAAGAAGATTTTACGAGATGAAATATGATCTTTCCAAGATAAGTCCCGAGTAAATGAAACCCCAGGCATGTTCAAGGATGATGTAGGACTAACCTGAATATTATTAAACATTAGTGGGTGTACCTGTGGAAGATTTTCACGGGTTGCTAGATGTAAGAACTGAGCCTTAGATGCATTAAAAACAAGATTATTTTTACCCCAGTCAGAGATACGAGCCAAGTCAGACATTAGGTGTGCCATAGCCTCATCCCTTGTTTGTTGAAGTAACTGCTGAGATGGACGTTGCAGGAACTGAATGGAAAGGTGAAGGGTGGAGTCATCAGCGTATAAGTGGATAGGTTTAGATGTACAGCTTAGAAGGTCATTGATGAATAAAAGGAAGAGAGTTGGTGATAGGACAGAGTCCTGAGGAACACCACTGTTGATAGATCTAGGAGAAGAACAATGGCCGTCTACAACAGCGGTTATAGAACGACCAGAAAGGAAGCTTGAGATGAAGGCACAGATAGAAGGATAGAAACTGTAAGAGGGGAGTTTGAAAATTAAAGACTTATGCCAGACTCGATCGAAAGCCATTGAGATGTCAAGTGCAATGCCAACGCTTTTGCCAAAGTCCCGATAGGAGGATGATCAGGAGTCTAAAAGGTAGGTGAGAAGATCGCCAGTGGAACGTCCCTGACGGAACCCATACTGATGATCAGAAACAAAGTTGTGATATGAAATATGCTTTAAAATTTTTCTATTAAGAATTGACTCGAAAACTTTTGAGATACAGGATGTTAAAGCAATTGGACGATAGTTCGAGGGTTGGGAATAGTCACCCTTCTTTGGGACTGGCTGAATGTGAGCAAACTTCCAGCAAGAAGGAAAGGTACAATTTGATACCAAAGGTGAAAGAGTTTGCCTAGGCAGGGTGTAAGCACAGAAGCACAGTTCTTGAGGTCAACAGGAGGGACTCCATCAGGCCCATATGCCTTATTAGTACTGAGGCCTGTGATGGCAGAAAATACATCAGCTGAAGAAATTTTAATGTCAGCCATGAGGAAGTCAGAGGGGGGGAAGTGATAGAGGAACAGCACCGGAATCGTCTAAGGTAGAATTGGAGGAGAAAGTCTGAGCGAAGAGATCTGCTTTATCAGTAGAAGAAATAGCTACAGAGCCATCAGAGTAGAAAAGAGGAGGGAAGGATGATGAGGTAAAGTTGTTAGAAAGGTTTTTGGCAAGGTACCAGAAGGAGCGGGAAGAATTCGAGTTGGAGAGTTGAGAGCATTTAGTACAGATGAAATTATTTTTAGCAGAGCGAAGAACAGGCTTAGCACGATTCCAGGCAGAAACGTATAAAAGATGTAATTCAGGGGTGGGTTGGCTCCGGTACCTTTTATAGGCCCTCTCCTTGTGGACAGCATTAGAACAGGCGATATTAAACCAAGGCTTTCTTGCATTAGTCAGAGGATATGAGAAAGTAATGTATGCATCCATGCCAGAGAGAATAACCTCCGTAATGCGCAAGGCACACTCAGATGGCTCCCGGCCATGGAAGCAATAATCATTCCAAGGATAATCAAAGAAGTACTGCCTGAGGGCCTCCCAATCCGCATCTCCAAAGTGCCACAGACGATGTTTCTTTTGGAGGGTCCACAGGCCTTACTAGAGTGATAAGACAGCTTAAGGTGATAAGGTTGTGATCGGAGGAGCCCAATGGACAGAAAAGATTAACAGTGTAAGCAGAAGGATTAGTTGTAAGGAAGAGGAAAAGTATGTTGGGGCTCTCTCCAAGGTGGTCAGGGATACGGGTAGGGTGCTGTACAAATTGCCCTATGTCATTAAGGATAGAAAAGGTATATTCTTGTTCACCAGGTGGATCAGTGAAAGGAGAGGAGAGCCAAAGGTGGTGGTGAACATTGAAATCTCCTTGAATGGAGATTTCAGAGAAAGGAGAAATGGATAGAATTTGTTCCGTCGTAGAAGTAAGATAGTCAAAGAGTTTTTGATAGCCAGTAGAATTAGGAGATAAGTAAACAGCGCAGATATATATAGTCAGAGAATGACAGGAGAGCCGAGGCCAGAGTGTAGAGAATTCAGAAGAATCGAGTTCAGGAACACGAGAGCAAAATAAGTCCTTGTGTATATATACACAATGTCACCTTTGGCTTTGAAATGAGTGTAGAGAAAGTAGGAGGATACAGAAAAGGGTCTGCTGTCAGTTGCCTCAGACAGCTGAGTCTCAGTTAAAAAAAGAAGGTGAGGTTTAGGGAAGGAGAGGTGGTGTTCGACAGAGCGAATGTTAGAGGAAAGGCCGCGAATGTTGCAGAAATGAAAAAGAAGAGAGTCAGACAGTGGTCCCAGGCAGCTCGAGTCGTCACCGGGAGAGGGGCGGAATGTGGGGGCATTAATGGTCTCCCCCCCCCCCCACCGGGGACTCCGAGGCTACGTGTTGCGCTGCCATAATTTTTTTTATTTTTTTTTTTGGAAAAGGAAGTGTAGTGCGTGCTGTGCATGTAGTTTGGTGTTGATAGTTAGAGAAACTTGTATTGGAGAGCATGCTGGCCTACTCTCTGTGTTACTGAGACACTGAAAAAGTTCAGCAAAGGGGGATGGTCGGAACCTAGTCCCAAGGGCTGATGAAACAGGAGCTCCAGCTCTCCCTGTCATCAGCTTTCCATCCACCTTGGAAGTACTGCCCTTCTCGACTGGTGCTACAGTCTACTCCTCATCCGTTTGTTCGTCCACACTCTTTAAGCCGGCATTAGGGACCACTTATTACGAATGCAGTATCAAGTAAATCTTTTCCAACTGAAGGTGCGCTGTGTCAGAGTAGTAGAAACGCTCTGAGCAACTCGAAATTCAAAATCACACACACACACACACACACACACACACACAAGTGAAAGCCTTAGAGCAGGGGTCCAGTAAGTGGTTGATATCGATTCCCTGGGGTAGACAGGATTATACAGGGGGTCAGTAAATGAGTGGGGGGATCCGAAAGGGTCGATAAACGCATGGTGGGTGTGTAGAGGTCGATAAAAGCTAGCAAGGCGTTTAAGTCTGGCAGTCCAGCAGCACAGATTATGTTAACAATGAGCAGCTGTAACAAATGTTTAGAAACAGTGAGCAAATAAAAGAACTCAAGATTCTCGATATACATATTATACATACTGTACGTTGTTTTTTACACAGGCACCATGTGATAGCCAGGAAACTCACTGATAAACTGTATGATGCTTTAGAATTCTTTCATTTCAGTTATAAAACATATACACACAGATCACGATTGTCTTCAATGTTATGTGGAAACAGTGATGATAATTTCAGCCAGTTGCTTTTGCACACTGAGATGAGATGGCTATTACGAGGAGATAGCTTGTAATAATTTGTAAACTTAAATGACAGTTGTGAGCTTCTTACAGATGTGGACCCATCACTGGTGGCAAGTTAAGAGAGTGTAAGAATCATTTGCCCTTTTGGCAGATTTATATTGAAAAATCATGATCCACAGAAACTTCTAGACTATCCACCTTCAAATTTTCCAGCTTTGACTGCACTGGCTTGTTCTTCGAGCGAGCGAAGCGAGCGAGAGCAACAAATTTAGTCACTATCTGGACCCCCGACGTATGTACCCTAGCGAAAGATTTATCGAATCAGCAAGAAATGGGGACAGGGGTCGGGAGGAAAACTCTGTACTACAGTAGCGAACGTTTTTGGATATCTCAGCTAATTTTGAAGTTATGAGAAAGATGGACACCAATTTGGAAATCGCATAAAAATCCTTAATTATTTTCATTTCATAGACAACTCGTAATTCCCAATAGTTTTTCCGTATGTGGAGGAAACGATTTTTTATAAGACAGATTAGCGTAACAACCTGTTGCGCAAGAAGTAACGATCTAAGGTTGCGTGAGTAGCGCAGCAGTATTTTCCTACGATTGCTGAGAGCAACCAGGTTATGCCTTTTGAAAATAAATAATACCTTCTGTTTGGCCCTAGACCTAATTTTAATACAAGAGGAGCATTGGTTTTAGGAAGTGTGAGGAAATAATTTGATGTAATCTAATACGTTCTTTTAAGTATTTTCAGGTCAGGAAATCAGAGGAAGATGATGAGCCACATGAGACAATATTCAGCACTCCCTGACTTGCTCGCTCGCTCGCTCGAACACGTTCCACACTTCCTGTGTGGACGCCTATTACATGTTTAATAGCAGGCACCCATGCTGTATTCATTCGACTTAGGATAACAAACAAGCTAGCAAGGAAACAAACAAACAAACAGTTGTGGGTGTATACAAAGCACAATTTATATTTTAAAGGTGATTATTCGAGCGAGCGATGCCAGCGAGAACACCAAATTTAGTCACAGTTTGGACCCCCGACATATGTACCAGAGTGAAAGATTTATCGCATCAGCAAGAAATGGAGGCAGGGATCGGGAGGAAAACTCTTTAGAACAGTAGTGGATTTTTTTGGATATCTCAGACAATTTTGAAGTTACAAGAAAGATAGGTACCAGTTTGGAAATCCCATAAAAATCGTCAATTATTTTCATTTCATAGACAACCCGTAATTCCCAATAGTTTTTCCGTAAATCGAGGAAACGATTTTTTATAAGGCAGATTAGTTCAACAGCCTGTTGCGCAAGAAGTAACTGTCCAAGGTTGCGTGAGTAGCAAGTATTTTCCGACGATTGCTGATAGCAACCAGGTTCTGTCTTCTCAAGACAAATAATACCTTTTGCTTTTTTTTTTTGACTGAATCCGAGTCAAACTAATACAATACCCTGATCGACGAAAGAAACTATGAATTCTGATTCGAATCGGAGTGCACCGATCGATTTGGTGATAGTAATTTTCGTGAGTGAGCTAAAAACAAAGTCATTATTAACATGCTAGGTCCCAAGACCAAGATCTAAAATTCATATAAGAGGAGCAATGGTTTTAGGAAGTGTGAGGGAATATATTTGGTGTAATCTAATAAGTTCTTTTTAGTATTTTCAGGTCAGGAAATCAGAGGAAGATGCTGAGCCACATGAGACTATTCAGCCATGTCTGACTTGCTCGCTCGCTCGCTCGAACACGTTTCACACTTTCAGTGCTGACGCCTATTACGTGTTTTAGGTGATAGTATAAGGAAATAATTAAAATGGACATTTTAAGCTTAACACAAATTCAAACCTTCGTTGTTGGATTTTTGCGGCAATCACATAAAAAGTGTGTGTTTCAGTTTTCCTGTACAGTCTAAGACTATAAGTCCTCGGACTTAAGAAAGTTGTCAGTTAATCGATGGTGCTTAAATCGTTGCTTAGAAAGGGGTGGAGTTTGCAAGTGGGAGGAGCATGAGTGTGATGGAGGAGGGTGAAGGGGAGTCAGTGTGTGAAGAGCTGGGGTTCGTGTCTTTTGATTCAAACATATGTGTCTACCAAGCTGTGAAGCTAAATATTTTTGAGTCGAGTTTTCGTGCATAGAACTCTGATTTAGTCAGAACTCGCGGATGAATAAAAAAAAATAATTATCTAAAAACAAGTAGCTTCCAGAAAATTGATAATGAGGTTAAATTTCCCATGACGGAAGAAATAGTTTGTCGGAAGTCAGGGTGATTGTATTACTGGTTTTTGTATCTAAGTAGCAAAGATTATTTATAGCTATATATTTCGGTATTAAAGTTTCAGTGTTTATGTTCGTCTATTAATCTTTCTTTTCATACATTTAATCATTTGTGCTATTCAACAGTATTATTCATATTATATAAAATACCGGATGTAGAGTCCATTATTGCGAAGAGTTTTTATTTATTCATTTATTTATTTTTTTGCTGGTGCTGGTGTATGAATGGTACAGTACATCAGTTTGTATTAAGCAGAAGAATATCCTCTGATGTTAAGAACCCTCACGCATTCTGTATTCATTTCCAGCATTGTGTTGTCAATATTATAATTACAAATGGTTGCAGGGTCACATGATCAATATTTTGGACAAACTTGTCAGTCAGTATTACAATTTTAGGTGCCTTTTAACGTATTTTTGCCTCGTTTTTCATCATTGAAATTATTGTACGCCATCCGCCCATCCACCCACTGGTCATTCAATCCACCTATACTCACTCACCTGCAGCTATGTGTAAAAAGCCTGTCACCTTGTTTGTCCTCTGAAAAACCATAAATCCCCCCATCCACTAACTCGCAAAGCTCACCCACCCTACTCGCATGCCGAGGCCAAACTACCACCCCAACCCGCCCAGTCACCCACCCAACCCTTTCTAGAGATCAAACCATCCCACCCTGCCCACCTGCCAGACTCGATTCGCCGACCACACTCATTTCATCCACTCATTCCACTTCGCCCATCACACCCACCTCCTCTTCATCGTTTCAGCCATCCTGCCACTCACCCCACATACCCTGACCAGCCACCTAACCCATCCACCCTGTCCACCACTCTACTCATACCCCCATCAACCTGCCCACCTAGCCACCAAACGTGAACCATCACATGAGCTGCAACCACACACACACACACACACACACACACACACACACACACACACACACACACACAGATGCTTTAACTGTATAGATTGCAGTACTCCAAACCACACCACCAACTCATCCTTACCACCGCCAAAGCAATCACCCTTCCAGAAGTTCAAAGATTCTTGGGAGCTAATTCAAACTTGTCTTTGTTTATTTATATCCATAATGGTTTATGCTCTTCGTAAAGATTTTTACTTTACGATTCTAAAACAGAACAAGCACTTTTTACCTATATCTCCTTTAAAAATCCGAAAAGAGCAACTTAAGGCAGACATATTTTAGCACCAGTCGAGCAGGGCAGTACTCCCGAGTTGGATGGAAAGCTGATGACAGGGAGTGCCGGAGCTCCCGTTTCATCAGCCCTCAGGACTAGTTCCTGACCATCCCCCTTTGCTGAACTTTTTCAGTGTCTCAGTTACACAGAGAGTAGGCCAGCATGCTCTCCAGTACAAATTTCTCTATCTATCTTCACCAAACTACATGCACAGTACACACTACACTTCCTATTCAAAATTTACCAAAATGGCGTCAATTCACCCAGCCTCGGAGTCCCCAGGGGGGGGGACCATAAATGCCCCCGCCATCTGCCCCTCTCCCGGTGACGACTCGAGGTGCCTGGAACCACTGTCTGACTCTCTTCTTCTTCATTTCTGCAACATTCGCGGCCTTTCATCTAACTTTCGCTCTGTTGAGCACCACCTCTCCTCCTCTAAACCTCACCTTCTTTTTCTAACGGAGACTCAGCTGTCTGAGGCAACTGACAGCAAACCCTTTTCTGTATCCTCCTACTTTCTCTATACTCATTTCATAGCCAAAGGTGGCTGTTGTGTATACATACGCAACGACTTATCTTGCTCTCGTGTTCCTGAACTTGATTCTTCTGAATTCTTCACTCTCTGGCTTCGGCTTTCCTGTCATTCTCTGACTAAATATATCTGTGCTGTTTACTTATCCCCTAATTCTACTGACTATCAAAAATTCTTCGACTATCTTACTTCTACGATGGAACACATTCTGTCCATTTCTCCTTTCTCTGAAATCTCCATTCTTGGAGATTTCAATGTTCACCACCACCTTTGGCTCTCCTCTCCTTTCACGGATCCACCTGGTGAACAAGCCTACAGCTTTTCTATCCTTAATGACCTAGAGCAGCTTGTACAGCACCCTACCCGTATCCCTGACCGCCTTGGAGAGAGCTCCAACATACTTGACCTCTTCCTCACAACTAATCCTTCTGCTTACTCTGTTAATCTTTTCTCTCCGTTGGGCTCCTCCGATCACAACCTTATTACCTTAACCTGTCCTATCGCTCCAGTACGGCCTGCGGACCCTCCAGGGAAACGTCGTCTCTGGCATTTTGGAGCTGCGGACTGGGAGGCCCTCAGGCAGTACTTCTTTGATTTTCCCTGGAATGATTATTGCTTCCATGGCCGTGAGCCATCTGAGTGTGCCTTGCGCATTACGGAGGTTATTCTCTCGGGCATGGAAGCATACATTCCTTTCTCATATCCTTTGACTAACGCAAGAAAGCCTTGGTTTAATCACGCTTGTTCTAATGCTGTCCGCAACAAGGAGAAGGCCTACAAAAGGTACCGGAGCCAACCCACCCCTGAATCACATAATCTTTACGTTTCTGCCCGGAATCGTGCTAAGTCTGTTCTTCGCTCTACTAAAAATAATTTCATCCATACTAAATGCTCTCAACTCTCCAACTCGAATTCTTCCCGCTCCTTCTGGCACCTTGCCAAAAATCTTTCTAACAACTTTACCTCATCATCCTTCCCTTCTCTTTTCTACTCTGATGGTTCTGTAGCTATTTCTTCTACTGATAAAGCAGATCTCTTCGCACAGACTTTCTCCTCCAATTCCACCTTAGACGATTCCGGTGCTGTTCCTCCATCACTTCCCCCCTCTGACTTCCTCATGGCTGACATTAAGATTTCTTCAGTTGATGTATTTTCTGCCATTACTGGCCTCAGTACTAACAAGGCATATGGGCCTGATGGGGTCCCTCCTGTTGTTCTCAAAAACTGTGCTTCTGTGCTTACACCCTGCCTAGGCAAACTATTTCGCCTTTCTCTGTCAACTTGTACCTTTCCTTCTTGCTGGAAGTTTGCTCTCATTCAGCCAGTCCCAAAGAAGGGTGACCACTCCCAACCCTCCAACTATCGTCCAATTGCTTTAACGTCCTGTATTTCAAAAGTTTTCGAGTCAATTCTTAATAAAACAATCTTAAGGCATCTTTCCTATCACAACCTTCTTTCCGATCGTCAGTATGGGTTCCGTCAGGGACGCTCCACTGGCGATCTTCTCACCTACCTTTCAGTCGCCTGGTCATCCTCCTTTCGGGACTTTGGCGAAAGCTTTGCCATTGCACTTGACATCTCAAAGGCTTTCGATCGAGTCTGGCATAAATCTTCAATTTCCAAACTGCCCTCCTACGGTTTCTATCCTTCTATCTGTACCTTCATCGCTAGCTTCCTTTCTGGTCGTTCTATAGCTGCTGTCGTAGACGGCCATCGTTCTTCTCCTAGATCTATCAACAGTGGTGTTCCTCAGGGCTCTGTCCTATCACCAACTCTCTTCCTTTTATTCATCAATGATCTTCTAAGCTGTACATCTAACCCTATCCACTCATACACTGATGACTCCACCCTTCACCTTTCCATTCGGTTCCCGCAACACCCATCTCAACAGTTACTTCAAGAAACAAGGGATGAGGCTATGGCACACCTAATGTCTGACTTGGCTCATATCTCTGACTGGGGTAAAAATAATATGGTTGTCTTTAATGCTTCTAAAACTCAGTTCTTACACCTATCAACCCGACAAAATCTTCCACAGGTATACCCACTAATGTTTAATAATATTCAGATTAATCCTGCATCATCCTTGAACATGCTTGGGGTTTCATTTACTCGGGACTTATCTTGGAAAGATCATATTACATCTCTTGTAAAATCTGCTTCCAAGAGATTGGGTGTGCTAAGCCGACTCCGCTCTTTCTTTACCCCTGCACAATTGTTGACTCTATACAGGGGTTTTATCCACCCCTGTGTGGAGTACAACTCTCATGTGTGGGGAGGCTCCCCACATACAGCTCTTCTCAATAGGGTGGAGTCAAAGGCTTTTCGTCTCATTAACTCTCCTCCTCTTACTGACTCCCTTCAACCTCTGTCTCTTTGCCGCACTGTTGCATCTTTATCTCTTTTCTATCGCTACTTTAATGGTCACTGCTCCTCTGAACTGTCTGCTTGCATTCCTCCACCTCTACGACGGGCGCGTAGCACCCGTCTGGCAGCAAACTCTCATCCCTTTTCTGTCCAACTCTCTAATGCAAGAGTTAACCGTTACTCCCAGTCTTTCATTCATGCAACAGGTCAGCTCTGGAACTGTCTCCCTCTGTCTGTATTTCCTCCTGCCTATGATCTCCAGTCTTTCAAACGCAGTGTGTCCAGGCATCTCAAAATGATCGGATCTTGAATTTGGCTCTCTATTGTATTTTGTTTTTCTCTTGGAGGGAACTGTTACTGCGGGCTCATGGCCTTTGGTTCCTTCTTCCTCGCATTAAAAAAAAAAAAAAAACTGTGTTACGAAAATTCTCATTTGTCATTCACATTATTTCAGCTTAAAAATCAGTCGATATACTTCAAATGTGTTTGAAGCATTGTCTTTCATGTGAGTTCCTATTTCCATAGCTACAACAAACATGCTTATTCACTTTAAACAAAAAAATGCAATGGAGCATGCAGGGAAGTCATGGTATTCCATATACTCTTTGGTGGTAGTGGTAACCTCTTCTTCCTTCACATTTAAAATTGATTTGTCGTGTCTTCTCATCTCTATTCTTATTTCTCCCATGCTTTGCCACTTTTTATATATCTTGCTTCCACTTGAGGTGGTTTTATATTAATTAATAAACCTTACTGTTTCCTGAGAGCCTAGAAACAATTTACAAAGCTGGGTATGACATGGAGCCTACTTAGGTGCCATAGTTAACTGAGTGGAGAGACACAAATGGGACGTCCATCCGGGAAATAAACTTCCACACTGCCTCGCACCTGTTTGTGGTGAGACGTTATCTACCGCAAGTGATCATGGGATCATTGGTTCACTGCATATGATGGCCCTGCAAGGACAGTTGCTTGTCTCCGGTTGATGGGTCTGCTTGGCCAGATACTCTGGGATTACTCAACAACACAACATGCCCCATTCGATATTTTTAAAAACTTTTCTCATCCAATTGATTTTCAGGGTACTTATATCCAAAATAAGCAGTTTATATTAATATATTATTACATCTTTTTCAGAGCATATTGAGTATAACTATAGGTTGGGAAATTATTATTTATTATTATTTTTTTTTTTTGCGCGCGTATTAGTGCCAAACATAGCTTAAGGGGATCGAACCAGAGGTGAATTTATATATTTAATCAGTCACATGTCCGAAACGAGGTTTGTATTTTTGCCATTTGCAATACAAGTGGGAATGGTAATACTTCAACTCATTTCATTATACCCTATACCTGCATTATGCGAGATGAAGTTATTATATACCTATTATATATTTTTGTCGTTGCATCAAAGAGAGACAGGGGGGCCTACAGCTGTTCCAACACAGTCGTTTTCCACAAAATTTTCTACACGACTCTCGATGCGTCAAAAAATGTTGCATGCAAATTTTTTTTAAACATTATTCACTCTGAGGGGGGTTTTAAAGGATTTAAAGGATCCTGCTCTTTCCTCTCCTCTCTCCATTCATTTCTTCCTCTTCTGTCTTTCTTTACTTTATTCTTTCCTCGTCCTTCTGCCTATGGGTGACTTTACACTCCTTCTTTTGTCTTTCTTTCCTTCATTCTTTCCTCTTCCTTCTGCCTATGGGTGACTCTACACTGAGTGACAAGCCAAATGGTTTCCTGTACACCAGGAAACCATTTACTACGCTGGGAACTCTCAAGAGTGGACACTAGACCAATTGACTGAATATTTAAAGACTCCTTTTTGTTCACATCACGCTGTCTCCTGAAACATCTCTCCGTAGTATGACCAAGCTTGCTACAATAAGTACATTTACTTTTCTGAAATCTAGAGGTGAAGCTGGTATTTACTTCCTGAGAAACATCATCCTTATTCTCTTTCCTGTTACCTGTACTCTGAGTAGAGGCAACGTACTTACTCTCAGCTTTCCCTTTTTCTTTAGAATATCTCTTGTGAGTGAGAACATATTCATCAGCTAAAACTGCAGCATCAGACAAATTATCTATTCTTCTCTCATCAAGATATAGGCTTACATCCTTACTAATACACCTTTTGAAGTCCTCCAGCAAAATCATCTGCTTAAATTTACCAAAATCAGAATCCACATTCTTAGAATTTAACCACTGCTCTAACAGATCTTCTTTGATTTTTGCATACTCAACATGGGATTGCTTATCTTGCTTGTAAGTTGTCCTAAATTTTACTCTATAGGCTTCAGGAACAAGCTCATAGGCCTTAAGAATCAAGCTCTTAACTACATCATAATTATCAGATTCATCCTGAGGCAAAGATGCATAAGTTACTTGAGCTTTACCGGTGAGAACAGTTTGAAGGAGTACTGGCCAATACTTTTTAGGCCAATTAAAACCTGTAGCTACCCTCTCAAACAACTGAAAATACTTTGTTAAATCAGATTCATTAAAAGGAGGGACAAGTTTAACATTTTTAGCCACATCAAAATCATCAGAGCTAGATGATCCAGTTCCACCTTGTTTCATGCGATACTCATAGTCTGCCTGAATCCTAGCAATTTCAACTTGTGCCTCAGCCTCCTTAGAACGGGCCTCAAATTCCGCCTCCTTAGCCTGAGAGACAGCCTCCTTAGCACGTGCTTGAAATTCAGCCTCCTAATCACGAGACTCCGCCTCCTTAGCCTGAGCCTCCTGCAGGGCTAGCTGTAACTTAGCTAATTCAATCTGCGTTTGCTCATTTGGAGGAGTTACATTAAACAAGCTTTCATTAATCATGTCAACAATTTGATCTTTAGAATGATGAGAGCGAACAGCAATTCCCAATTGTTGAGCAACAGGCTTAAGTTCATTCTTTGTTCTGTTTTCTACATCACACACTGTTTGCACATTTGACAAAAAATCTTTGGCTTCATCAAGTGTAGTAATAGTAGACATCATGAATAAGTAACAGTCACAAAATATCAAGCAATATCCTTATGATAATATCCTGAATATCCTGATATGAGGTCGCCAAATTTATGTTACGGAACAGAGAAAGATAACGTACACTTTAAGTGAGAATACTAAGAGTCACTACTGTCCCGTAAAGTTCCAGGTTCAAACAAAAGAGTTAGGTAAAATTACAAGTTAAAGTTTAATGCTCAAACTAACAACAAAACATTCAGGACTCATAAGGATAATGTAATGGCAAATAAACAGGTTAAATATATGGTTAACTGCAATAGCCTCTATTAACACAAAAATAGCATGAGTAAATTTATCTAAGTCAGCCCTGATGAAATGAAAAACACTGGGTAATGCTCAGTTAATGCAAGATAAATTATTACAGATCCAAACTATTATAAAAAATGACTGATATAAAACCCAACATTAATCAAAAACCTCACTAGGCCTAAGAATTAACCTTATGCTACACAGTACAAGAAAAAATACAACAGTTATACTCAAATTACACACAGCTGCTAGATGTTTGGAGATTTCTTGAGCACTCACAATAATAATATCTGTACATGGGGGACAGAGATGTGAACAAAATGAGGAGCAGATCTAAGTGGCAATGATGCAGAGACTGAGCTCATTATAGAGGGGCCAGCAGAGCTTGATACAACTTGTAAGAAGGACGCGCAAATGAAGCCATGGGGACAAAGAGTTGACAATCCCGCTCTGAATAACAGAGAGAACGACTTACTCTACTATAACGGTAGAAGGGGGGGACTGAGGCAGAACACGCTCGTGATCAAACATGCAACAACTGTGCATTAAAATTACACAAAAGATGATGAAATCATAGGCTATGTAACAATATATATATATATATATATATATATATATATATATATATATATATATATATATTTTGGGGGGAACAAATCGAAATATGATTTCCTGTGCGTTTTATCGCCAAACATTGCTCAAGGCCACCGAACTCCATGTGAATTTTTATTTTTAGTGTCACGTTAGAGAGGGTGTTTATATCTGCTGTGTACCCACTGCGATACAGGTATGCTTGGTAATACTTCAACACATTTCATTATGCATCTTCATTGTGTGGGGTGATCTTATTCCACTTATAGAGAGAGAGAGAGAGAGAGAGAGAGAGAGGGAGAGAGAGAGAGAGAGAATAATCAGGCAGGACTTTGGTTGAGAGAGAGAGAGAGAGAGAGAGAGAGAGAGAGAGAGAGAGAGAGAGAGAATAATCAGGCAGGACTTTGGTTGAGAGAGAGAGAGAGAGAGAGAGAGAGAGAGAGAGAGAGAGAGAGAGAGAGAGAGAGAGAGAGAGAGAGAGAGAATGTCGAGTCTTTAATTTCACATCACTCATACTGAAGTGGTAAAATTTCTTTTTAAGAACAGAAAAGATGTAGGCTTGTTCCCAGGCCGATCATTAAAAGGTGAGATTTCTATCCTATCTTTTTTTTTTTTTTTTTTAATGCGAGGAAGAAGGAACCAAAGGCCATGAGCCCGCAATTATTGTTCCTTCCAAGAGAAAAACAAAATACAAGAGAGAGCCAAATTCAAGATCCGATCATTTCGAGATGCCCGGACACTGCGTTTGAAAGACTGGAGATCATAGGAAGCAGGAAATATAGACAGAGGGAGACAGTTCCAAAGTTGAACTGTTGCACGAATGAAGGACTGGGAGTAACGGTTAACTCTTGCATTAGAGAGTTGGACAGAAAAGGGATGAGAGTTTGCTGCTAGACGGATGATACGCACCCGTCATGGAGTTGGAGGAATGCATGCAGATAGTTCAGGGGAGCACTGACCATTGAAGTAGCGATAGAAAAGAGATAAAGATGTAACAGTGCGACGAAGTGACAGAGGTTGAAGGGAGTCAGTAAGAGGAGGAGAGTTAACGAGACGAAAAGCCTTTGACTCCAACCTGTGGGAAGCCTCCCCACACATGAGAGTTGTACTCCACACAGGGGCGGATAAAACCCCTGTATAGAGCCAACAATTGTGCAGGGTAAAGATGGAACAGAGTCGGCTTAACACACCTAATCTCTTGGAAGAAGATTTTACAAGAGATGAAATATGATCTTTCCAAGATAAGTCCCGAGTAAATGAAACCCCAGGCATGTTCAAGGATGATGTAGGACTAACCTGAATATTATTAAACATTAGTGGGTGTACCTGTGGAAGATTTTCACGGGTTGCTAGATGTAAGAACTGAGCCTTAGATGCATTAAAAACAAGATTATTTTTACCCCAGTCAGAGATACGAGCCAAGTCAGACATTAGGTGTGCCATAGCCTCATCCCTTGTTTGTTGAAGTAACTGCTGAGATGGACGTTGCAGGATCTGAATGGAAAGGTGAAGGGTGGAGTCATCAGCGTATAAGTGGATAGGTTTAGATGTACAGCTTAGAAGGTCATTGATGAATAAAAGGAAGAGAGTTGGTGATAGGACAGAGTCCTGAGGAACACCACTGTTGATAGATCTAGAAGAACAATGGCCGTCTACAACAGCGGTTATAGAACGACCAGAAAGGAAGCTTGAGATGAAGGCACAGATAGAAGGATAGAAACTGTAAGAGGGGAGTTTGAAAATTAAAGACTTATGCCAGACTCGATCGAAAGCCATTGAGATGTCAAGTGCAATGCCAACGCTTTTGCCAAAGTCCCGAAAGGAGGATGATCAGGAGTCTAAAAGGTAGGTGAGAAGATCGCCAGTGGAACGTCCCTGACGGAACCCATACTGATGATCAGAAACAAAGTTGTGATATGAAATATGCTTTAAAATTTTTCTATTAAGAATTGACTCGAAAACTTTTGAGATACAGGATGTTAAAGCAATTGGACGATAGTTCGAGGGTTGGGAATAGTCACCCTTCTTTGGGACTGGCTGAATGTGAGCAAACTTCCAGCAAGAAGGAAAGGTACAATTTGATACCAAAGGTGAAAGAGTTTGCCTCGGCAGGGTGTAAGCACAGAAGCACAGTTCTTGAGGTCAACAGGAGGGACTCCATCAGGCCCATATGCCTTATTAGTACTGAGGCCTGTGATGGCGGAAAATACATCAGCTGAAGAAATTATAATGTCAGAGGGGGCAAATGATAGAGGAACAGCACCGGAATCGTCGAAGGTAGAATTGGAGGAGAAAGTCTGAGCGAAGAGATCTGCTTTATCAGTAGAAGAAATAGCTACAGAGCCATCAGAGTAGAAAAGAGGAGGGAAGGATGATGAGGTAAAGTTGTTAGAAAGGTTTTTGGCAAGGTACCAGAAGGAGCGGGAAGAATTCGAGTTGGAGAGTTGAGAGCATTTAGTACAGATGAAATTATTTTTAGCAGAGCGAAGAACAGGCTTAGCACGATTCCAGGCAGAAACGTATAAAAGATGTAATTCAGGGGTGGGTTGGCTCCGGTACCTTTTATAGGCCCTCTCCTTGTGGACAGCATTAGAACAGGCGATATTAAACCAAGGCTTTCTTGCATTAGTCAGAGGATATGAGAAAGTAATGTATGCATCCATGCCAGAGAGAATAACCTCCGTAATGCGCAAGGCACACTCAGATGGCTCCCGGCCATGGAAGCAATAATCATTCCAAGGATAATCAAAGAAGTACTGCCTGAGGGCCTCCCAATCCGCATCTCCAAAGTGCCACAGACGATGTTTCTTTTGGAGGGTCCACAGGCCTTACTAGAGTGAT
Organism: Coenobita brevimanus; assembly: GCF_032717465.1. NCBI lineage: Eukaryota > Metazoa > Arthropoda > Malacostraca > Decapoda > Coenobitidae > Coenobita > Coenobita brevimanus. Next base: position 35,529,476 of record NC_136966.1, read on the forward strand.
AAGACAGCTTAAGGTGATAAGGTTGTGATCGGAGGAGCCCAATGGACAGAAAAGATTAACAGTGTAAGCAGAAGGATTAGTTGTAAGGAAGAGGAAAAGTATGTTGGGGCTCTCTCCAAGGTGGTCAGGGATACGGGTAGGGTGCTGTACAAATTGCCCTATGTCATTAAGGATAGAAAAGGTATATTCTTGTTCACCAGGTGGATCAGTGAAAGGAGAGGAGAGCCAAAGGTGGTGGTGAACATTGAAATCTCCTTGAATGGAGATTTCAGAGAAAGGAGAAATGGATAGAATTTGTTCCGTCGTAGAAGTAAGATAGTCAAAGAGTTTTTGATAGCCAGTAGAATTAGGAGATAAGTAAACAGCGCAGATATATATAGTCAGAGAATGACAGGAGAGCCGAGGCCAGAGTGTAGAGAATTCAGAAGAATCGAGTTCAGGAACACGAGAGCAAAATAAGTCCTTGTGTATATATACACAATGTCACCTTTGGCTTTGAAATGAGTGTAGAGAAAGTAGGAGGATACAGAAAAGGGTCTGCTGTCAGTTGCCTCAGACAGCTGAGTCTCAGTTAAAAAAAGAAGGTGAGGTTTAGGGAAGGAGAGGTGGTGTTCGACAGAGCGAATGTTAGAGGAAAGGCCGCGAATGTTGCAGAAATGAAAAAGAAGAGAGTCAGACAGTGGTCCCAGGCAGCTCGAGTCGTCACCGGGAGAGGGGCGGAATGTGGGGGCATTAATGGTCTCCCCCCCCCCCCCGCCGGGGACTCCGAGGCTACGTGTTGCGCTGCCATAATTTTTTTTAATTTTTTTTTTGGAAAAGGAAGTGTAGTGCGTGCTGTGCATGTAGTTTGGTGTTGATAGAGAAACTTGTATTGGAGAGCATGCTGGCCTACTCTCTGTGTTACTGAGACACTGAAAAAGTTCAGCAAAGGGGGATGGTCGGGACCTAGTCCCAAGGGCTGATGGAACAGGAGCTCCAGCTCTCCCTGTCATCAGCTTTCCATCCACCTTGGAAGTACTGCCCTTCTCGACTGGTGCTACAGTCTACTCCTCATCCGTTTGTTCGTCCACACTCTTTAAGCCGGCATTAGGGACCACTTTTTACGAATGCAGTATCAAGTAAATCTTTTCCAACTGAAGGTGCGCTGTGTCAGAGTAGTAGAAACGCTCTGAGCAACCCGAAATTCAAAATCACACACACACACACACACACACACACACACACACACACACACACACAAGTGAAAGCCTTAGAGCAGGGGTCCAGTAAGTGGTCGATATCGATTCCTTGGGGTAGACAGGATTATACAGGGGGTCAGTAAATGAGTGGGGGGTTCCGAAAGGGTCGATAAACGCATGGTGGGTGTGTAGAGGTCGATAAAAGCTAGCAAGGCGTTTAAGTCTGGCAGTCCAGCAGCACAGATCATGTTAACAATGAGCAGCTGTAACAAATGTTTAGAAACAGTGAGCAAATAAAAGAACTCAAGATTCTCGATATACATATTATACATACTGTACGTTGTTTTTTACACAGGCACCATGTGATAGCCAGGAAACTCACTGATAAACTGTATGATGCTTTAGAATTCTTTCATTTCAGTTATAAAACATATACACACAGATCACGATTGTCTTCAATGTTATGTGGAAACAGTGATGATAATTTCAGCCAGTTGCTTTTGCACACTGAGATGAGATGGCTATTACGAGGAGATAGCTTGTAATAATTTGTAAACTTAAATGACAGTTGTGAGCTTCTTACAGATGTGGACCCATCACTGGTGGCAAGTTAAGAGAGTGTAAGAATCATTTGCCCTTTTGGCAGATTTATATTGAAAAATCATGATCCACAGAAACTTCTAGACTATCCACCTTCAAATTTTCCAGCTTTGACTGCACTGGCTTGTTCTTCGAGCGAGCGAAGCGAGCGAGAGCAACAAATTTAGTCACAATCTGGACCCCCGACGTATGTACCCTGGCGAAAGATTTATCGAATCAGCAAGAAATGGGGACAGGGGTCGGGAGGAAAATTCTTTACTACAGTAGCGAACGTTTTTGGATATCTCAGCTAATTTTGAAGTTATGAGAAAGATGGACACCAATTTGGAAATCGCATAAAAATCCTTAATTATTTTCATTTCATAGACAACTCGTAATTCCCAATAGTTTTTCCGTATGTGGAGGAAACGATTTTTTATAAGACAGATTAGCGTAACAACCTGTTGCGCAAGAAGTAACGATCTAAGGTTGCGTGAGTAGCGCAGCAGTATTTTCCTACGATTGCTGAGAGCAACCAGGTTATGCCTTTTGAAAATAAATAATACCTTCTGTTTGGCCCTAGACCTAATTTTAATACAAGAGGAGCATTGGTTTTAGGAAGTGTGAGGAAATAATTTGATGTAATCTAATACGTTCTTTTAAGTATTTTCAGGTCAGGAAATCAGAGGAAGATGATGAGCCACATGAGACAATATTCAGCACTGCCTGACTTGCTCGCTCGCTCGCTCGAACACGTTCCACACTTCCTGTGTGGACGCCTATTACATGTTTAATAGCAGGCACCCATGCTGTATTCATTCGACTTAGGATAACAAACAAGCTAGCAAGGAAACAAACAAACAAACAGTTGTGGGTGTATACAAAGCACAATTTATATTTTAAAGGTGATTGTTCGAGCGAGCGATGCCAGCGAGAACACCAAATTTAGTCACAGTTTGGACCCCCGACATATGTACCCGAGTGAAAGATTTATCGCATCAGCAAGAAATGGAGGCAGGGATCGGGAGGAAAACTCTTTAGAACAGTAGTGGATTTTTTGGGATATCTCGGACAATTTTGAAGTTACAAGAAAGATAGGTACCAGTTTGGAAATCCCATAAAAATCGTCAATTATTTTCATTTCATAGACAACCCGTAATTCCCAATAGTTTTTCCGTAAATCGAGGAAACGATTTTTTATAAGGCAGATTAGTTCAACAGCCTGTTGCGCAAGAAGTAACTGTCCAAGGTTGCGTGAGTAGCAAGTATTTTCCGACGATTGCTGATAGCAACCAGGTTCTGTCTTCTCAAGACAAATAATACCTTTTGCTTTTTTTTTTTGACTGAATCCGAGTCAAACTAATACAATACCCTGATCGACGAAAGAAACTATGAATTCTGATTCGAATCGGAGTGCACCGATCGATTTGGTGATAGTAATTTTCGTGAGTGAGCTAAAAACAAAGTCATTATTAACATGCTAGGTCCCAAGACCAAGATCTAAAATTCATATAAGAGGAGCAATGGTTTTAGGAAGTGTGAGGGAATATATTTGGTGTAATCTAATAAGTTCTTTTAGTATTTTCAGGTCAGGAAATCAGAGGAAGATGCTGAGCCACATGAGACTATTCAGCCATGTCTGACTTGCTCGCTCGCTCGCTCGAACACGTTTCACACTTTCAGTGCTGACGCCTATTACGTGTTTTAGGTGATAGTATAAGGAAATAATTAAAATGGACATTTTAAGCTTAACACAAATTCAAACCTTCGTTGTTGGATTTTTGCGGCAATCACATAAAAAGTGTGTGTTTCAGTTTTCCTGTACAGTCTAAGACTATAAGTCCTCGGACTTAAGAAAGTTGTCAGTTAATCGATGGTGCTTAAATCGTTGCTTAGAAAGGGGTGGAGTTTGCAAGTGGGAGGAGCATGAGTGTGATGGAGGAGGGTGAAGGGGAGTCAGTGTGTGAAGAGCTGGGGTTCGTGTCTTTTGATTCAAACATATGTGTCTACCAAGCTGTGAAGCTAAATATTTTTGAGTCGAGTTGTCGTGCATAGAACTCTGATTTAGTCAGAACTCGCGGATGAATAAAAAAAATAATTATCTAAAAACAAGTAGCTTCCAGAAAATTGATAATGAGGTTAAATTTCCCATGACGGAAGAAATAGTTTGTCGGAAGTCAGGGTGATTGTATTACTGGTTTTTGTATCTAAGTAGCAAAGATTATTTATAGCTATATATTTCGGTATTAAAGTTTCAGTGTTTATGTTCGTCTATTAATCTTTCTTTTCATACATTTAATCATTTGTGCTATTCAACAGTATTATTCATATTATATAAAATACCGGATGTAGAGTCCATTATTGCGAAGAGTTTTTATTTATTCATTTATTTATTTTTTTGCTGGTGCTGGTGTATGAATGGTACAGTACATCAGTTTGTATTAAGCAGAAGAATATCCTCTGATGTTAAGAACCCTCACGCATTCTGTATTCATTTCCAGCATTGTGTTGTCAATATTATAATTACAAATGGTTGCAGGGTCACATGATCAATATTTTGGACAAACTTGTCAGTCAGTATTACAATTTTAGGTGCCTTTTAACGTATTTTTGCCTCGTTTTTCATCATTGAAATTATTGTACGCCATCCGCCCATCCACCCACTGGTCATTCAATCCACCTATACTCACTCACCTGCAGCTATGTGTAAAAAGCCTGTCACCTTGTTTGTCCTCTGAAAAACCATAAATCCCCCATCCACTAACTCGCAAAGCTCACCCACCCTACTCGCATGCCGAGGCCAAACAACCACCCCAACCCGCCCAGTCACCCACCCAACCCTTTCTAGAGATCAAACCATCCCACCCTGCCCACCTGCCAGACTCGATTCGCCGACCACACTCATTTCATCCACTCATTCCACTTCGCCCATCACACCCACCTCCTCTTCATCGTTTCAGCCATCCTGCCACTCACCCCACATACCCTGACCAGCCACCTAACCCATCCACCCTGTCCACCACTCTACTCATACCCCCATCAACCTGCCCACCTAGCCACCAAACGTGAACCATCACATGAGCTGCAACCACACACACACACACACACACACACACACACACACACACACACACAGATGCTTTAACTGTATAGATTGCAGTACTCCAAACCACACCACCAACTCATCCTTACCACCGCCAAAGCAATCACCCTTCCAGAAGTTCAAAGATTCTTGGGAGCTAATTCAAACTTGTCTTTGTTTATTTATATCCATAATGGTTTATGCTCTTCGTAAAGATTTTTACTTTACGATTCTAAAACAGAACAAGCACTTTTTACCTATATCTCCTTTAAAAATCCGAAACGAGCAACTTAAGGCAGACATATTTTAGCACCAGTCGAGCAGGGCAGTACTCCCGAGTTGGATGGAAAGCTGATGACAGGGAGTGCCGGAGCTCCCGTTTCATCAGCCCTCAGGACTAGTTCCTGACCATCCCCCTTTGCTGAACTTTTTCAGTGTCTCAGTTACACAGAGAGTAGGCCAGCATGCTCTCCAGTACAAATTTCTCTATCTATCTTCACCAAACTACATGCACAGTACACACTACACTTCCTATTCAAAATTTACCAAAATGGCGTCAATTCACCCAGCCTCGGAGTCCCCAGGGGGGGGGACCATAAATGCCCCCGCCATCTGCCCCTCTCCCGGTGACGACTCGAGGTGCCTGGAACCACTGTCTGACTCTCTTCTTCTTCATTTCTGCAACATTCGCGGCCTTTCATCTAACTTTCGCTCTGTTGAGCACCACCTCTCCTCCTCTAAACCTCACCTTCTTTTTCTAACGGAGACTCAGCTGTCTGAGGCAACTGACAGCAAACCCTTTTCTGTATCCTCCTACTTTCTCTATACTCATTTCATAGCCAAAGGTGGCTGTTGTGTATACATACGCAACGACTTATCTTGCTCTCGTGTTCCTGAACTTGATTCTTCTGAATTCTTCACTCTCTGGCTTCGGCTTTCCTGTCATTCTCTGACTAAATATATCTGTGCTGTTTACTTATCCCCTAATTCTACTGACTATCAAAAATTCTTCGACTATCTTACTTCTACGATGGAACACATTCTGTCCATTTCTCCTTTCTCTGAAATCTCCATTCTTGGAGATTTCAATGTTCACCACCACCTTTGGCTCTCCTCTCCTTTCACGGATCCACCTGGTGAACAAGCCTACATCTTTTCTATCCTTAATGACCTAGAGCAGCTTGTACAGCACCCTACCTGTATCCCTGACCGCCTTGGAGAGAGCTCCAACATACTTGACCTCTTCCTCACAACTAATCCTTCTGCTTACTCTGTTAATCTTTTCTCTCCGTTGGGCTCCTCCGATCACAACCTTATTACCTTAACCTGTCCTATCGCTCCAGTACGGCCTGCGGACCCTCCAGGGAAACGTCGTCTCTGGCATTTTGGAGCTGCGGACTGGGAGGCCCTCAGGCAGTACTTCTTTGATTTTCCCTGGAATGATTATTGCTTCCATGGCCGTGAGCCATCTGAGTGTGCCTTGCGCATTACGGAGGTTATTCTCTCGGGCATGGAAGCATACATTCCTTTCTCATATCCTTTGACTAACGCAAGAAAGCCTTGGTTTAATCACGCTTGTTCTAATGCTGTCCGCAACAAGGAGAAGGCCTACAAAAGGTACCGGAGCCAACCCACCCCTGAATCACATAATCTTTACGTTTCTGCCCGGATTCGTGCTAAGTCTGTTCTTCGCTCTACTAAAAATAATTTCATCCATACTAAATGCTCTCAACTCTCCAACTCGAATTCTTCCCGCTCCTTCTGGCACCTTGCCAAAAATCTTTCTAACAACTTTACCTCATCATCCTTCCCTCCTCTTTTCTACTCTGATGGTTCTGTAGCTATTTCTTCTACTGATAAAGCAGATCTCTTCGCACAGACTTTCTCCTCCAATTCCACCTTAGACGATTCCGGTGCTGTTCCTCCATCACTTCCCCCCTCTGACTTCCTCATGGCTGACATTAAAATTTCTTCAGTTGATGTATTTTCTGCCATTACTGGCCTCAGTACTAACAAGGCATATGGGCCTTATGGGGTCCCTCCTGTTGTTCTCAAAAACTGTGCTTCTGTGCTTACACCCTGCCTAGGCAAACTATTTCGCCTTTGTCTGTCAACTTGTACCTTTCCTTCTTGCTGGAAGTTTGCTCTCATTCAGCCAGTCCCAAAGAAGGGTGATCACTCCCAACCCTCCAACTATCGTCCAATTGCTTTAACGTCCTGTATTTCAAAAGTTTTCGAGTCAATTCTTAATAAAAAAATCTTAAGGCATCTTTCCTATCACAACCTTCTTTCCGATCGTCAGTATGGGTTCCGTCAGGGACGCTCCACTGGCGATCTTCTCACCTACCTTTCAGTCTCCTGGTCATCCTCCTTTCGGGACTTTGGCGAAAGCTTTGCCATTGCACTTGACATCTCAAAGGCTTTCGATCGAGTCTGGCATAAATCTTTAATTTCCAAACTGCCCTCCTACGGTTTCTATCCTTCTATCTGTACCTTCATCGCTAGCTTCCTTTCTGGTCGTTCTATAGCTGCTGTCGTAGACGGCCATCGTTCTTCTCCTAGATCTATCAACAGTGGTGTTCCTCAGGGCTCTGTCCTATCACCAACTCTCTTCCTTTTATTCATCAATGATCTTCTAAGCTGTACATCTAACCCTATCCACTCATACGCTGATGACTCCACCCTTCACCTTTCCATTCGGTTCCCGCAACGCCCATCTCAACAGTTACTTCAAGAAACAAGGGATGAGGCTATGGCACACCTAATGTCTGACTTGGCTCATATCTCTGACTGGGGTAAAAATAATATGGTTGTCTTTAATGCTTCTAAAACTCAGTTCTTACACCTATCAACCCGACAAAATCTTCCACAGGTATACCCACTAATGTTTAATAATATTCAGATTAATCCTGCATCATCCTTGAACATGCTTGGGGTTTCATTTACTCGGGACTTATCTTGGAAAGATCATATTACATCTCTTGTAAAATCTGCTTCCAAGAGATTGGGTGTGCTAAGCCGACTCCGCTCTTTCTTTACCCCTGCACAATTGTTGACTCTATACAGGGGTTTTATCCGCCCCTGTGTGGAGTACAACTCTCATGTGTGGGGAGGCTCCCCACATACAGCTCTTCTCAATAGGGTGGAGTCAAAGGCTTTTCGTCTCATTAACTCTCCTCCTCTTACTGACTCCCTTCAACCTCTGTCTCTTTGCCGCACTGTTGCATCTTTATCTCTTTTCTATCGCTACTTTAATGGTCACTGCTCCTCTGAACTGTCTGCTTGCATTCCTCCACCTCTACGACGGGCGCGTAGCACCCGTCTGGCAGCAAACTCTCATCCCTTTTCTGTCCAACTCTCTAATGCAAGAGTTAACCGTTACTCCCAGTCTTTCATTCATGCAACAGGTCAGCTCTGGAACTGTCTCCCTCTGTCTGTATTTCCTCCTGCCTATGATCTCCAGTCTTTCAAACGCAGTGTGTCCAGGCATCTCAAAATGATCGGATCTTGAATTTGGCTCTCTATTGTATTTTGTTTTTCTCTTGGAGGGAACTGTTACTGCGGGCTCATGGCCTTTGGTTCCTTCTTCCTCGCATTAAAAAAAAAAAAAAAAACTGTGTTACGAAAATTCTCATTTGTCATTCACATTATTTCAGCTTAAAAATCAGTCGATATACTTCAAATGTGTTTGAAGCATTGTCTTTCATGTGAGTTCCTATTTCCATAGCTACAACAAACATGCTTATTCACTTTAAACAAAAAAATGCAATGGAGCATGCAGGGAAGTCATGGTATTCCATATACTCTTTGGTGGTAGTGGTAACCTCTTCTTCCTTCACATTTAAAATTGATTTGTCGTGTCTTCTCATCTCTATTCTTATTTCTCCCATGCTTTGCCACTTTTTATATATCTTGCTTCCACTTGAGGTGGTTTTATATTAATTAATAAACCTTACTGTTTCCTGAGAGCCTAGAAACAGTTTACAAAGCTGGGTATGACATGGAGCCTACTTAGGTGCCATAGTTAACTGAGTGGAGAGACACAAATGGGACGTCCATCCGGGAAATAAACTTCCACACTGCCTCGCACCTGTTTGTGGTGAGACGTTATCTACCGCAAGTGATCATGGGATCATTGGTTCACTGCATATGATGGCCCTGCAAGGACAGTTGCTTGTCTCCGGTTGATGGGTCTGCTTGGCCAGATACTCTGGGATTACTCAACAACACAACATGCCCCATTCGATATTTTTAAAAACTTTTCTCATCCAATTGATTTTCAGGGTACTTATATCCAAAATAAGCAGTTTATATTAATATATTATTACATCTTTTTCAGAGCATATTGAGTATAACTATAGGTTGGGAAATTATTATTTATTATTATTTTTTTTTTTTTGCGCGCGTATTAGTGCCAAACATAGCTTAAGGGGATCGAACCAGAGGTGAATTTATATATTTAATCAGTCACATGTCCGAAACGAGGTTTGTATTTTTGCCATTTGCAATACAAGTGGGAATGGTAATACTTCAACTCATTTCATTATACCCTATACCTGCATTATGCGAGATGAAGTTATTATATACCTATTATATATTTTTGTCGTTGCATCAAAGAGAGACAGGGGGGCCTACAGCTGTTCCAACACAGTCGTTTTCCACAAAATTTTCTACACGACTCTCGATGCGTCAAAAAATGTTGCATGCAAATTTTTTTTAAACATTATTCACTCTGAGGGGGTTTTTAAAGGATTTAAAGGATCCTGCTCTTTCCTCTCCTCTCTCCATTCATTTCTTCCTCTTCTGTCTTTCTTTACTTTATTCTTTCCTCGTCCTTCTGCCTATGGGTGACTTTACACTCCTTCTTTTGTCTTTCTTTCCTTCATTCTTTCCTCTTCCTTCCGCCTATGGGTGACTCTACACTGAGTGACAAGCCAAATGGTTTCCTGTACACCAGGAAACCATTTACTACGCTGGGAACTCTCAAGAGTGGACACTAGACCAATTGACTGAATATTTAAAGACTCCTTTTTGTTCACATCACGCTGTCTCCTGAAACATCTCTCCGTAGTATGACCAAGCTTGCTACAATAAGTACATGTACTTTTCTGAAATCTAGAGGTGAAGCTGGTATTTACTTCCTGAGAAACATCATCCTTATTCTCTTTCCTGTTACCTGTACTCTGAGTAGAGGCAACGTACTTACTCTCAGCTTTCCCTTTTTCTTTAGAATATCTCTTGTGAGTGAGAACATATTCATCAGCTAAAACTGCAGCATCAGACAAATTATCTATTCTTCTCTCATCAAGATATAGGCTTACATCCTTACTAATACACCTTTTGAAGTCCTCCAGCAAAATCATCTGCTTAAATTTACCAAAATCAGAATCCACATTCTTAGAATTTAACCACTGCTCTAACAGATCTTCTTTGATTTTTGCATACTCAACATGGGATTGCTTATCTTGCTTGTAAGTTGTCCTAAATTTTACTCTATAGGCTTCAGGAACAAGCTCATAGGCCTTAAGAATCAAGCTCTTAACTACATCATAATTATCAGATTGATCCTGAGGCAAAGATGCATAAGTTACTTGAGCTTTACCGGTGAGAACAGTTTGAAGGAGTACTGGCCAATACTTTTTAGGCCAATTAAAACCTGTAGCTACCCTCTCAAACAGCTGAAAATACTTTGTTAAATCAGATTCATTAAAAGGAGGGACAAGTTTAACATTTTTAGCCACATCAAAATCATCAGAGCTAGATGATCCAGTTCCACCTTGTTTCATGCGATACTCATAGTCTGCCTGAATCCTAGCAATTTCAACTTGTGCCTCAGCCTCCTTAGAACGGGCCTCAAATTCCGTCTCCTTAGCCTGAGAGACAGCCTCCTTAGCACGTGCTTGAAATTCAGCCTCCTAATCACGAGACTCCGCCTCCTTAGCCTGAGCCTCCTGCAGGGCTAGCTGTAACTTAGCTAATTCAATCTGCGTTTGCTCATTTGGAGGAGTTACATTAAACAAGCTTTCATTAATCATGTCAACAATTTGATCTTTAGAATGATGAGAGCGAACAGCAATTCCCAATTGTTGAGCAACAGGCTTAAGTTCATTCTTTGTTCTGTTTTCTACATCACACACTGTTTGCACATTTGACAAAAAATCTTTGGCTTCATCAAGTGTAGTAATAGTAGACATCATGAATAAGTAACAGTCACAAAATATCAAGCAATATCCTTATGATAATATCCTGAATATCCTGATATGAGGTCGCTAAATTTATGTTACGGAACAGAGAAAGATAACGTACACTTTAAGTGAGAATACTAAGAGTCACTACTGTCCCGTAAAGTTCCAGGTTCAAACAAAAGAGTTAGGTAAAATTACAAGTTAAAGTTTAATGCTCAAACTAACAACAAAACATTCAGGACTCATAAGGATAATGTAATGGCAAATAAACAGGTTAAATATATGGTTAACTGCAATAGCCTCTATTAACACAAAAATAGCATGAGTAAATTTATCTAAGTCAGCCCTGATGAAATGAAGAACACTGGGTAATGCTCAGTTAATGCAAGATAAATTATTACAGATCCAAACTATTATAAAAAATGACTGATATAAAACCCAACATTAATAAAAAAACCTCACTAGGCCTAAGAATTAACCTTATGCTACACAGTACAAGAAAAAATACAACAGTTATACTCAAATTACACACAGCTGCTAGATGTTTGGAGATTTCTTGAGCACTCACAATAATAATATCTGTACAGGGGAGGACAGAGATGTGAACAAAATGAGGAGCAGATCTAAGTGGCAATGATGCAGAGACTGAGCTCATTATATAGGGGCCAGCAGAGCTTGATACAACTTGTAAGAAGGACGCGCAAATGAAGCCATGGGGACAAAGAGTTGACAATCCCGCTCTGAATAACAGAGAGAACGACTTACTCTACTATAACGGTAGAAGGGGGGGACTGAGGCAGAACACGCTCGTGATCAAACATGCAGCAACTGTGCGTTAAAATTACACAAAGGATGATGAAATCATAGGCTATGTAACAATATATATATATATATATATATATATATATATATATATATATATTTTGGGGAACAAATCGAAATATGATTTACTGTGCGTTTTATCGCCAAACATTGCTCAAGGCCACCGAACTCCATGTGAATTTTTATTTTTAGTGTCACGTTAGAGAGGGTGTTTATATCTGCTGTGTACCCACTGCGATACAGGTATGCTTGGTAATACTTCAACACATTTCATTATGCATCTTCATTGTGTGGGGTGATCTTATTCCACTTATAGAGAGAGAGAGAGAGAGAGAGAGGGAGAGAGAGAGAGAGAGAATAATCAGGCAGGACTTTGGTTGAGAGAGAGAGAGAGAGAGAATGTCGAGTCTTTAATTTCACATCACTCATACTGAAGTGGTAAAATTTCTTTTTAAGAACAGAAAAGATGTAGGCTTGTTCCCAGGCCGATCATTAAAAGGTGAGATTTCTATCCTATCTTTTTTTTTTTTTTTTTTTAATGCGAGGAAGAAGGAACCAAAGGCCATGAGCCCGCAATTATTGTTCCTTCCAAGAGAAAAACAAAATACAAGAGAGAGCCAAATTCAAGATCCGATCATTTCGAGATGCCCGGACACTGCGTTTGAAAGACTGGAGATCATAGGAAGCAGGAAATACAGACAGAGGGAGACAGTTCCAAAGTTGAACTGTTGCACGAATGAAGGACTGGGAGTAACGGTTAACTCTTGCATTAGAGAGTTGGACAGAAAAGGGATGAGAGTTTGCTGCTAGACGGATGATACACGCCCGTCATGGAGTTGGAGGAATGCATGCAGATAGTTCAGGGGAGCACTGACCATTGAAGTAGCGATAGAAAAGAGATAAAGATGTAACAGTGCGACGAAGTGACAGAGGTTGAAGGGAGTCAGTAAGAGGAGGAGAGTTAACGAGACGAAAAGCCTTTGACTCCAACCTGTGGGAAGCCTCCCCACACATGAGAGTTGTACTCCACACAGGGGCGGATAAAACCCCTGTATAGAGCCAACAATTGTGCAGGGTAAAGATGGAACAGAGTCGGCTTAACACACCTAATCTCTTGGAAGAAGATTTTACAAGAGATGAAATATGATCTTTCCAAGATAAGTCCCGAGTAAATGAAACCCCAGGCATGTTCAAGGATGATGTAGGACTAACCTGAATATTATTAAACATTAGTGGGTGTACCTGTGGAAGATTTTCACGGGTTGCTAGATGTAAGAACTGAGCCTTAGATGCATTAAAAACAAGATTATTTTTACCCCAGTCAGAGATACGAGCCAAGTCAGACATTAGGTGTGTCATAGCCTCATCCCTTGTTTGTTGAAGTAACTGCTGAGATGGACGTTGCAGGAACTGAATGGAAAGGTGAAGGGTGGAGTCATCAGCGTATAAGTGGATAGGTTTAGATGTACAGCTTAGAAGGTCATTGATGAATAAAAGGAAGAGAGTTGATGATAGGACAGAGTCCTGAGGAACACCACTGTTGATAGATCTAGGAGAAGAACAATGGCCGTCTACAACAGCGGTTATAGAACGACCAGAAAGGATGCTTGAGATGAAGGCACAGATAGAAGGATAGAAACTGTAAGAGGGGAGTTTGAAAATTAAAGACTTATGCCAGACTCGATCGAAAGCCATTGAGATGTCAAGTGCAATGCCAACGCTTTTGCCAAAGTCCCGAAAGGAGGATGATCAGGAGTCTAAAAGGTAGGTGAGAAGATCGCCAGTGGAACGTCCCTGACGGAACCCATACTGATGATCAGAAACAAAGTTGTGATATGAAATATGCTTTAAAATTTTTCTATTAAGAATTGACTCGAAAACTTTTGAGATACAGGATGTTAAAGCAATTGGACGATAGTTCGAGGGTTGGGAATAGTCACCCTTCTTTGGGACTGGCTGAATGTGAGCAAACTTCCAGCAAGAAGGAAAGGTACAATTTGATACCAAAGGTGAAAGAGTTTGCCTAGGCAGGGTGTAAGCACAGAAGCACAGTTCTTGAGGTCAACAGGAGGGACTCCATCAGGCCCATATGCCTTATTAGTACTGAGGCCTGTGAAGCAGAAAATACATCAGCTGAAGAAATTTTAATGTCAGCAATGAGGAAGTCAGAGGGGGGGAAGTGATAGAGGAACAGCACCGGAATCGTCTAAGGTAAAATTGGAGGAGAAATTCTGAGCCAAGAGATCTGCTTTATCAGTAGAAGAAATAGCTACAGAGCCATCAGAGTAGAGAGAAGGAGGGAAGGATGATGAGGTATAGTTGTTAGAAAGGTTTATGGCAAGGTAGCAGAAGGAACGGGAAGAATTCGAGTTGGAGAGTTGAGAACATTTAGTACAGATGAAATTATTTTTAGCAGAGCGAAGAACAGGCTTAGCACGATTCCAGGCAGAAACGTATAAAAGATGTAATTCAGGGGTGGGTTGGCTCCGGTACCTTTTATAGGCCCTCTCCTTGTGGACAGCATTAGAACAGGCGATATTAAACCAAGGCTTTCTTGCATTAGTCAGAGGATATGAGAAAGTAATGTATGCATCCATGCCAGAGAGAATAACCTCCGTAATGCGCAAGGCACACTCAGATGGCTCCCGGCCATGGAAGCAATAATCATTCCAAGGATAATCAAAGAAGTACTGCCTGAGGGCCTCCCAATCCGCATCTCCAAAGTGCCACAGACGATGTTTCTTTTGGAGGGTCCACAGGCCTTACTAGAGTGATAAGACAGCTTAAGGTGATAAGGTTGTGATCGGAGGAGCCCAATGGACAGAAAAGATTAACAGTGTAAGCAGAAGGATTAGTTGTAAGGAAGAGGAAAAGTATGTTGGGGCTCTCTCCAAGGTGGTCAGGGATACGGGTAGGGTGCTGTACAAATTGCCTTATGTCATTAAGGATAGAAAAGGTATATTCTTGTTCACCAGGTGGATCAGTGAAAGGAGAGGAGAGCCAAAGGTGGTGGTGAACATTGAAATCTCCTTGAATGGAGATTTCAGAGAAAGGAGAAATGGATAGAATTTGTTCCGTCGTAGAAGTAAGATAGTCAAAGAGTTTTTGATAGCCAGTAGAATTAGGAGATAAGTAAACAGCGCAGATATATATAGTCAGAGAATGACAGGAGAGCCGAGGCCAGAGTGTAGAGAATTCAGAAGAATCGAGTTCAGGAACACGAGAGCAAAATAAGTCCTTGTGTATATATACACAATGTCACCTTTGGCTTTGAAATGAGTGTAGAGAAAGTAGGAGGATACAGAAAAGGGTCTGCTGTCAGTTGCCTCAGACAGCTGAGTCTCAGTTAAAAAAAGAAGGTGAGGTTTAGGGAAGGAGAGGTGGTGTTCGACAGAGCGAATGTTAGAGGAAAGGCCGTGAATGTTGCAGAAATGAAAAACAAGAGAGTCATACAGTGGTCCCAGGCAGCTCGAGTCGTCACCGGGAGAGGGGCGGAATGTGGGGGCATTAATGGTCTCCCCCCCCCCCCCCCGCCGGGGACTCCGAGGCTACGTGTTGCGCTGCCATAATTTTTTTTAATTTTTTTTTTGGAAAAGGAAGTGTAGTGCGTGCTGTGCATGTAGTTTGGTGTTGATAGAGAAACTTGTATTGGAGAGCATGCTGGCCTACTCTCTGTGTTACTGAGACACTGAAAAAGTTCAGCAAAGGGGGATGGTCGGGGCCTAGTCCCAAGGGCTGATGAAACAGGAGCTCCAACTCTCCCTGTCATCAGCTTTCCATCCACCTTGGAAGTACTGCCCTTCTCGACTGGTGCTACAGTCTACTCCTCATCCGTTTGTTCGTCCACACTCTTTAAGCCGGCATTAGGGACCACTTTTTACGAATGCAGTATCAAGTAAATCTTTTCCAACTGAAGGTGCGCTGTGTCAGAGTAGTAGAAACGCTCTGAGCAACCCGAAATTCAAAATCACACACACACACACACACACACACACACACACACACACACACACACACACACACACACACACAAGTGAAAGCCTTAGAGCAGGGGCCCAGTAAGTGGTCGATATCGATTCCCTGGGGTAGACAGGATTATACAGGGGGTCAGTAAATGAGTGGGGGGATCCGAAAGGGTCGATAAACGCATGGTGGGTGTGTAGAGGTCGATAAAAGCTAGCAAGGCGTTTAAGTCTGGCAGTCCAGCAGCACAGATCATGTTAACAATGAGCAGCTGTAACAAATGTTTAGAAACAGTGAGCAAATAAAAGAACTCAAGATTCTCGATATACATATTATACATACTGTACGTTGTTTTTTACACAGGCACCATGTGATAGCCAGGAAACTCACTGATAAACTGTATGATGCTTTAGAATTCTTTCATTTCAGTTATAAAACATATACACACAGATCACGATTGTCTTCAATGTTATGTGGAAACAGTGATGATAATTTCAGCCAGTTGCTTTTGCACACTGAGATGAGATGGCTATTACGAGGAGATAGCTTGTAATAATTTGTAAACTTAAATGACAGTTGTGAGCTTCTTACAGATGTGGACCCATCACTGGTGGCAAGTTAAGAGAGTGTAAGAATCATTTGCCCTTTTGGCAGATTTATATTGAAAAATCATGATCCACAGAAACTTCTAGACTATCCACCTTCAAATTTTCCAGCTTTGACTGCACTGGCTTGTTCTTCGAGCGAGCGAAGCGAGCGAGAGCAACAAATTTAGTCACAATCTGGACCCCCGACGTATGTACCCTAGCGAAAGATTTATCGAATCAGCAAGAAATGGGGACAGGGGTCGGGAGGAAAACTCTGTACTACAGTAGCGAACGTTTTTGGATATCTCAGCTAATTTTGAAGTTATGAGAAAGATGGACACCAATTTGGAAATCGCATAAAAATCCTTAATTATTTTCATTTCATAGACAATTCGTAATTCCCAATAGTTTTTCCGTAAGTGGAGGAAACGATTTTTTATAAGACAGATTAGCGTAACAACCTGTTGCGCAAGAAGTAACGATCTAAGGTTGCGTGAGTAGCGCAGCAGTATTTTCCTACGATTGCTGAGAGCAACCAGGTTATGCCTTTTGAAAATAAATAATACCTTCTGTTTGGCCCTAGACCTAATTTTAATACAAGAGGAGCATTGGTTTTAGGAAGTGTGAGGAAATAATTTGATGTAATCTAATACGTTCTTTTAAGTATTTTCAGGTCAGGAAACCAGAGGAAGATGATGAGCCACATGAGACAATATTCAGCACTGCCTGACTTGCTCGCTCGCTCGCTCGAACACGTTCCACACTTCCTGTGTGGACGCCTATTACATGTTTAATAGCAGGCACCCATGCTGTATTCATTCGACTTAGGATAACAAACAAGCTAGCAAGGAAACAAACAAACAAACAGTTGTGGGTTTATACAAAGCACAATTTATATTTTAAAGGTGATTATTCGAGCGAGCGATGCCAGCGAGAACACCAAATTTAGTCACAGTTTGGACCCCCGACATATGTACCCGAGTGAAAGATTTATCGCATCAGCAAGAAATGGAGGCAGGGATCGGGAGGAAAACTCTTTAGAACAGTAGTGGATTTTTTTGGATATCTCAGACAATTTTGAAGTTACAAGAAAGATAGGTACCAGTTTGGAAATCCCATAAAAATCGTCAATTATTTTCATTTCATAGACAACCCGTAATTCCCAATAGTTTTTCCGTAAATCGAGGAAACGATTTTTTATAAGGCAGATTAGTTCAACAGCCTGTTGCGCAAGAAGTAACTGTCCAAGGTTGCGTGAGTAGCAAGTATTTTCCGACGATTGCTGATAGCAACCAGGTTCTGTCTTCTCAAGACAAATAATACCTTTTGCTTTTTTTTTTTTGACTGAATCCGAGTCAAACTAATACAATACCCTGATCGACGAAAGAAACTATGAATTCTGATTCGAATCGGAGTGCACCGATCGATTTGGTGATAGTAATTTTCGTGAGTGAGCTAAAAACAAAGTCATTATTAACATGCTAGGTCCCAAGACCAAGATCTAAAATTCATATAAGAGGAGCAATGGTTTTAGGAAGTGTGAGGGAATATATTTGGTGTAATCTAATAAGTTCTTTTTAGTATTTTCAGGTCAGGAAATCAGAGGAAGATGCTGAGCCACATGAGACTATTCAGCCATGTCTGACTTGCTCGCTCGCTCGCTCGAACACGTTTCACACTTTCAGTGCTGACGCCTATTACGTGTTTTAGGTGATAGTATAAGGAAATAATTAAAATGGACATTTTAAGCTTAACACAAATTCAAACCTTCGTTGTTGGATTTTTGCGGCAATCACATAAAAAGTGTGTGTTTCAGTTTTCCTGTACAGTCTAAGACTATAAGTCCTCGGACTTAAGAAAGTTGTCAGTTAATCGATGGTGCTTAAATCGTTGCTTAGAAAGGGGTGGAGTTTGCAAGTGGGAGGAGCATGAGTGTGAAGGAGGAGGGTGAAGGGGAGTCAGTGTGTGAAGAGCTGGGGTTCGTGTCTTTTGATTCAAACATATGTGTCTACCAAGCTGTGAAGCAAAATATTTTTGAGTCGAGTTTTCGTGCATAGAACTCTGATTTAGTCAGAACTCGCGGATGAATAAAAAAAATAATTATCTAAAAACAAGTAGCTTCCAGAAAATTGATAATGAGGTTAAATTTCCCATGACGGAAGAAATAGTTTGTCGGAAGTCAGGGTGATTGTATTACTGGTTTTTGTATCTAAGTAGCAAAGATTATTTATAGCTATATATTTCGGTATTAAAGTTTCAGTGTTTATGTTCGTCTATTAATCTTTCTTTTCATACATTTAATCATTTGTGCTATTCAACAGTATTATTCATATTATATAAAATACCGGATGTAGAGTCCATTATTGCGAAGAGTTTTTATTTATTCATTTATTTATTTTTTTGCTGGTGCTGGTGTATGAATGGTACAGTACATCAGTTTGTATTAAGCAGAAGAATATCCTCTGATGTTAAGAACCCTCACGCATTCTGTATTCATTTCCAGCATTGTGTTGTCAATATTATAATTACAAATGGTTGCAGGGTCACATGATCAATATTTTGGACAAACTTGTCAGTCAGTATTACAATTTTAGGTGCCTTTTAACGTATTTTTGCCTCGTTTTTCATCATTGAAATTATTGTACGCCATCCGCCCATCCACCCACTGGTCATTCAATCCACCTATACTCACTCACCTACAGCTATGTGTAAAAAGCCTGTCACCTTGTTTGTCCTCTGAAAAACCATAAATCCCCCCATCCACTAACTCGCAAAGCTCACCCACCCTACTCGCATGCCGAGGCCAAACTACCACCCCAACCCGCCCAGTCACCCACCCAACCCTTTCTAGAGATCAAACCATCCCACCCTGCCCACCTGCCAGACTCGATTCGCCGACCACACTCATTTCATCCACTCATTCCACTTCGCCCATCACACCTACCTCCTCTTCATCGTTTCAGCCATCCTGCCACTCACCCCACATACCCTGACCAGCCACCTAACCCATCCACCCTGTCCACCACTCTACTCATACCCCCATCAACCTGCCCACCTAGCCACCAAACGTGAACCATCACATGAGCTGCAACCACACACACACACACACACACACACACACACACACACACACACACACACACACAGATGCTTTAACTGTATAGATTGCAGTACTCCAAACCACACCACCAACTCATCCTTACCACCGCCAAAGCAATCACCCTTCCAGAAGTTCAAAGATTCTTGGGAGCTAATTCAAACTTGTCTTTGTTTATTTATATCCATAATGGTTTATGCTCTTCGTAAAGATTTTTACTTTACGATTCTAAAACAGAACAAGCACTTTTTACCTATATCTCCTTTAAAAATCCGAAAAGAGCAACTTAAGGCAGACATATTTTAGCACCAGTCGAGCAGGGCAGTACTCCCGAGTTGGATGGAAAGCTGATGACAGGGAGTGCTGGAGCTCCCGTTTCATCAGCCCTCAGGACTAGTTCCTGACCATCCCCCTTTGCTGAACTTTTTCAGTGTCTCAGTTACACAGAGAGTAGGCCAGCATGCTCTCCAGTACAAATTTCTCTATCTATCTTCACCAAACTACATGCACAGTACACACTACACTTCCTATTCAAAATTTACCAAAATGGCGTCAATTCACCCAGCCTCGGAGTCCCCAGGGGGGGGGACCATAAATGCCCCCGCCATCTGCCCCTCTCCCGGTGACGACTCGAGGTGCCTGGAACCACTGTCTGACTCTCTTCTTCTTCATTTCTGCAACATTCGCGGCCTTTCATCTAACTTTCTGCTCTGTTGAGCACCACCTCTCCTCCTCTAAACCTCACCTTCTTTTTCTAACGGAGACTCAGCTGTCTGAGGCAACTGACAGCAAACCCTTTTCTGTATCCTCCTACTTTCTCTATACTCATTTCATAGCCAAAGGTGGCTGTTGTGTATACATACGCAACGACTTATCTTGCTCTCGTGTTCCTGAACTTGATTCTTCTGAATTCTTCACTCTCTGGCTTCGGCTTTCCTGTCATTCTCTGACTAAATATATCTGTGCTGTTTACTTATCCCCTAATTCTACTGACTATCAAAAATTCTTCGACTATCTTACTTCTACGATGGAACACATTCTGTCCATTTCTCCTTTCTCTGAAATCTCCATTCTTGGAGATTTCAATGTTCACCACCACCTTTGGCTCTCCTCTCCTTTCACGGATCCACCTGGTGAACAAGCCTACATCTTTTCTATCCTTAATGACCTAGAGCAGCTTGTACAGCACCCTACCCGTATCCCTGACCGCCTTGGAGAGAGCTCCAACATACTTGACCTCTTCCTCACAACTAATCCTTCTGCTTACTCTGTTAATCTTTTCTCTCCGTTGGGCTCCTCCGATCACAACCTTATTACCTTAACCTGTCCTATCGCTCCAGTACGGCCTGCGGACCCTCCAGGGAAACGTCGTCTCTGGCATTTTGGAGCTGCGGACTGGGAGGCCCTCAGGCAGTACTTCTTTGATTTTCCCTGGAATGATTATTGCTTCCATGGCCGTGAGCCATCTGAGTGTGCCTTGCGCATTACGGAGGTTATTCTCTCGGGCATGGAAGCATACATTCCTTTCTCATATCCTTTGACTAACGCAAGAAAGCCTTGGTTTAATCACGCTTGTTCTAATGCTGTCCGCAACAAGGAGAAGGCCTACAAAAGGTACCGGAGCCAACCCACCCCTGAATCACATAATCTTTACATTTCTGCCCGGAATCGTGCTAAGTCTGTTCTTCGCTCTACTAAAAATAATTTCATCCATACTAAATGCTCTCAACTCTCCAACTCGAATTCTTCCCGCTCCTTCTGGCACCTTGCCAAAAATCTTTCTAACAACTTTACCTCATCATCCTTCCCTCCTCTTTTCTACTCTGATGGTTCTGTAGCTATTTCTTCTACTGATAAAGCAGATCTCTTCGCACAGACTTTCTCCTCCAATTCCACCTTAGACGATTCCGGTGCTGTTCCTCCATCACTTCCCCCCTCTGACTTCCTCATGGCTGACATTAAAATTTCTTCAGTTGATGTATTTTCTGCCATTACTGGCCTCAGTACTAACAAGGCATATGGGCCTTATGGGGTCCCTCCTGTTGTTCTCAAAAACTGTGCTTCTGTGCTTACACCCTGCCTAGGCAAACTATTTCGCCTTTGTCTGTCAACTTGTACCTTTCCTTCTTGCTGGAAGTTTGCTCTCATTCAGCCAGTCCCAAAGAAGGGTGATCACTCCCAACCCTCCAGCTATCGTCCAATTGCTTTAACGTCCTGTATTTCAAAAGTTTTCGAGTCAATTCTTAATAAAAAATTCTTAAGGCATCTTTCCTATCACAACCTTCTTTCCGATCGTCAGTATGGGTTCCGTGAGGGACGCTCCACTGGCGATCTTCTCACCTACCTTTCAGTCTCCTGGTCATCCTCCTTTCGGGACTTTGGCGAAAGCTTTGTCATTGCACTTGACATCTCAAAGGCTTTCGATCGAGTCTGGCATAAATCTTTAATTTCCAAACTGCCCTCCTACGGTTTCTATCCTTCTATCTGTACCTTCATCGCTAGCTTCCTTTCTGGTCGTTCTATAGCTGCTGTCGTAGACGGCCATCGTTCTTCTCCTAGATCTATCAACAGTGGTGTTCCTCAGGGCTCTGTCCTATCACCAACTCTCTTCCTTTTATTCATCAATGATCTTCTAAGCTGTACATCTAACCCTATCCACTCATACGCTGATGACTCCACCCTTCACCTTTCCATTCGGTTCCCGCAACGCCCATCTCAACAGTTACTTCAAGAAACAAGGGATGAGGCTATGGCACACCTAATGTCTGACTTGGCTCATATCTCTGACTGGGGTAAAAATAATATGGTTGTCTTTAATGCTTCTAAAACTCAGTTCTTACACCTATCAACCCGACAAAATCTTCCACAGGTATACCCACTAATGTTTAATAATATTCAGATTAATCCTGCATCATCCTTGAACATGCTTGGGGTTTCATTTACTCGGGACTTATCTTGGAAAGATCATATTACATCTCTTGTAAAATCTGCTTCCAAGAGATTGGGTGTGCTAAGCCGACTCCGCTCTTTCTTTACCCCTGCACAATTGTTGACTCTATACAGGGGTTTTATCCGCCCCTGTGTGGAGTACAACTCTCATGTGTGGGGAGGCTCCCCACATACAGCTCTTCTCAATAGGGTGGAGTCAAAGGCTTTTCGTCTCATTAACTCTCTTCCTCTTACTGACTCCCTTCAACCTCTGTCTCTTTGCCGCACTGTTGCATCTTTATCTCTTTTCTATCGCTACTTTAATGGTCACTGCTCCTCTGAACTGTCTGCTTGCATTCCTCCACCTCTACGACGGGCGCGTAGCACCCGTCTGGCAGCAAACTCTCATCCCTTTTCTGTCCAACTCTCTAATGCAAGAGTTAACCGTTACTCCCAGTCTTTCATTCATGCAACAGGTCAGCTCTGGAACTGTCTCCCTCTGTCTGTATTTCCTCCTGCCTATGATCTCCAGTCTTTCAAACGCAGTGTGTCCAGGCATCTCAAAATGATCGGATCTTGAATTTGGCTCTCTATTGTATTTTGTTTTTCTCTTGGAGGGAACTGTTACTGCGGGCTCATGGCCTTTGGTTCCTTCTTCCTCGCATTAAAAAAAAAAAAAAAAAAACTGTGTTACGAAAATTCTCATTTGTCATTCACATTATTTCAGCTTAAAAATCAGTCGATATACTTCAAATGTGTTTGAAGCATTGTCTTTCATGTGAGTTCCTATTTCCATAGCTACAACAAACATGCTTATTCACTTTAAACAAAAAAATGCAATGGAGCATGCAGGGAGAAAGTCATGGTATTCCATATACTCTTTGGTGGTAGTGGTAACCTCTTCTTTCTTCACATTTAAAATTGATTTGTCGTGTCTTCTCATCTCTATTCTTATTTCTCCCATGCTTTGCCACTTTTTATATATCTTTCTTCCACTTGAGGTGGTTTTATATTAATTAATAAACCTTACTGTTTCCTGAGAGCCTAGAAACAATTTACAAAGCTGGGTATGACATGGAGCCTACTTAGGTGCCATAGTTAACTGAGTGGAGAGACACAAATGGGACGTCCATCCGGGAAATAAACTTCCACACTGCCTCGCACCTGTTTGTGGTGAGACGTTATCTACCGCAAGTGATCATGGGATCATTGGTTCACTGCATATGATGGCCCTGCAAGGACAGTTGCTTGTCTCCGGTTGATGGGTCTGCTTGGCCAGATACTCTGGGATTACTCAACAACACAACATGCCCCTTTCGATATTTTTAAAAACTTTTCTCATCCAATTGATTTTCAGGGTACTTATATCCAAAATAAGCAGTTTATATAAATATATTATTACATCTTTTTCAGAGCATATTGAGTATAACTATAGGCTGAGAAATTATTATTCATTATTATTTTTTTTTTTGCGCGCGTATTAGTGCCAAACATAGCTTAAGGGGATCGAACCAGAGGTGAATTTATATATTTAATCAGTAACATGTCCGAAACGAGGTTTGTATTTTTGCCATTTGCAATACAAGTGGGAATGGTAATACTTCAACTCATTTCATTATACCCTATACCTGCATTATGCGAGATGAAGTTATTATATACCTATTATATATTTTTGTCGTTGCATCAAAGAGAGACAGGGGGGCCTACAGCTGTTCCAACACAGTCGTTTTCCACAAAATTTTCTACACGACTCTCGATGCGTCAAAAAATGTTGCATGCAAATTTTTTTTAAACATTATTCACTCTGAGGGTTTTTTTTAAAGGATTTAAAGGATCCTGCTCTTTCCTCTCCTCTCTCCATTCATTTCTTCCTCTTCTGTCTTTCTTTACTTTATTCTTTCCTCGTCCTTCTGCCTACGGGTGACTTTACACTCCTTCTTTTGTCTTTCTTTCCTTCATTCTTTCCTCTTCCTTCTGCCTATGGGTGACTCTACACTGAGTGACAAGCCAAATGGTTTCCTGTACACCAGGAAACCATTTACTACGCTGGGTGGTAACAATGTAATCAAATTATGGCGCCTGGTGGTTTAGAGGGTAATTACAGTGCTCCAATCGGATTGAGCCAGTGAAGGTTATATCCAAAGGGTTGTTGGGGTTATTGCTCATGTAATGCCACTCAGGGATGAGTGAGGTTGGTCACTCTCATCTTAAATGTCAGGACCAAATTGCCTAGCCCCGGGCTTCTAAGCTCCTCATGGGGCGACGTAGAATTGGATGATGGATGAATGGATGTATATATATACATATACAGTACAGTACAGTACAGTGTGTGTATATAATATATATATATATATATATATATATATATATATATATATATATATATATATATATATATATATATATATATATATATATATATATATATATATATATATATATATATATATATATATATATATATATATATATATATATATATATATATATTGCCAGACGTCTCAATCCCGTTCGGGGTGGCCACAAACAAATCGCCTCCACGTCGCCCTGTCCCCCGCCATTTCCCTGCCCCGTTCCCCATCTCACAACCCCCTCTCTCATATACCTCTCCACCCCATCCCTCCATCTCATCCTCGGCCTCCCCCTCCCTCTTCCCCCCTCCACCTCACTCACATACACTCTCTTCGTCAGTCTTTCACTCTCCATCCTCTCCACATGGCCAAACCACCTCAGTGTATTCCTCCTAACGCTTCCTATCACATCCACATCCACACCACAACGCTCCTTTATATCCTCATTTGTCAGCCTGTCTCTCCATGTGACTTCACAGGCTCCTCTTAAATAACTCATTTCCACTGCTCTCACTCTTGACTTGTGTCCTTCCAACAACGTCCAAGCTTCACTTCCATACGTTAGGGTAAGTATGACAATACTATCATGTAGTAACTTTTTCACTTCCATGCTCACTTCCTTGCTTCTTATCACTGCTTTCAAGGAACCAGCAACCTTTCTTCCCTGCTGTACCCTTTCAAGCACTTCACCCTCCAAACCTCCATCCTTACTCATCACATTACCCAAATACTTAAACGTACTCACATTTTCCAATTCCTCACCATCCAACCTCGCTGAACATTCACTGACTTCACCTTTCTCAAAGACCATCGCTTTACTCTTCCCTACATTCACCTAAAAGGGGTGAAAAGTTTTTATGTAAATAGTAGAGCGTGTGTAAGAGTGGGAAATGCTGTGAGTGATTGGTTTCCCGTGAGAGTGGGGCTGCGACAGGGATGTGTGATGTCGCCTTGGTTGTTTAATATTTACATGGATGGTGTTGTAAGGGAGGTGAATGCAAGAGTTTTAGGTGGTCTGAGTCTGGTAAATGTTGATGGAGGAGAGTGGAATCTGAAGCAGCTGCTGTTTGCAGATGATACTGCACTGGTGACTGATTCAGAGGAGAGATTGAGACAGTTGGTAGAGGAGTTTGGAAGGGTGTGTGAAAGGAGGAAATTGAAAGTAAATGAGAATAAGAGTAAAGTGATGAAGTGTACGAGGTTGATAGATGGTAGGGGAATGAATATAGTTTTGAATGGTGAGTTGCTTGAGGAGGTAGATTGTTTTAAATATCTAGGGTCACATGTTGCTGTGGATGGAAGAATAGATGCAGAAGTGAAGTTTAGAATAAATGAAGTAGGAAAGGTGCTGGGAGGAATGAAAAAAGTGTTTAAATGTCGTTCGCTTAGAATGGATGTATAGAGAAGGCTGTATGAGGGTGTTGTGGTACCGACTGCGTTATATGGGGCTGAAACATGGAATATGGGTGTAGCAGAGAGGAAAAGTTTGAATGTAATGGAGATGAGATGTCTGAGGAGTATGTGTGGAGTGACGCGTATGGATCGAGTGCGAAATGATGAAGTGCGAAGGAGAACTGGAGTTGTTCGGGAGATGGCTGGTAGAGTTGAGCAGAGGGTGTTGCAATGGTTTGGGCATATGGAGAGAATGGATAATGAGCGATTGGTGAAAAAGATAACTAGATCTGATGTGAGAGGTGTAAGACTGAGAGGAAGACCACGAATAGGATGGATGGACAGTGTGAAGTTAGCGCTGGATGCGAGAGGGATGTCTGTTGAGCAAGGAAGAGTGGCTGTGCGTGACAGAAATAAATGGAGAGAAATTGTGAATGAATAAGTGATGACGCAGCCCTGAGGGGATATTCTCCCGCATTTGGTCTGATCAACTAGTCAGGTCAGGTGCGGGTAAGGGGATGGGTCTGTTATGATGTGGCAGGGGTAAACCAGTTCTGCTGTCGGGCCCTGCTGTGGATGTCACTGCTTGCATTGCGCAGTTGACCCTTGTGCGGTGTGATGCGGTGAGGATCTGTCCGTTCTCCCCTTTGGGGCTAAGATGCGAATGAATGTGTTTGAATGGATGAGTAAATGGAGAGTGAGTCGTCCTGTCTCGGCTACCTCCCTTTCCTTGGGGGAAGCAGCCTAGGTATATAGATAGATAGATAGACATTCACCTTTTGGTACCGTTTCTTAAACACTCTCCCAAACACATCAACCAAGCCTTGCAGCTCTCCGTCTTCACTCAACAACGCAGTATCATCTGCAAACAACTGTACAGGAAGTTTCCAAACACTACCCTCTCTCACCAGGGCCACTCCAACATCCACTACCCTACCTTGTACCTCTGTTATTACCCCATCCATGTACAGATTGAACAACCACGGAGACATGTCACATCCCTGTATCAACCCAACCTTCAAAGAGAAAAATTCACTCAGTTCACCATCCACACGCACTGCAGCCTTAGCACCATCATACATACTCTTCACAGCATTCAACAACTTCCCATCTACTCCATATATTCTTAATACTTTCCACAGTCCTTGTCTATCCACCCTGTCATATGCTTTCTCCAAATCCATGAAAGACGCATACAACTTTTCCCTTCTTTAGAAACTTTTCCACTAAAGATCTAAGAATGAATATCTGATCTACACAACCTCTTCCCTTCCTAAAGCCTCCTTGTTCTTCTCCAACTAATTCTTCTGTTCTTTCTCTAAATCTGTCAATAAGTACCCTACCATACACTTTTCCTATTATACTAAGAAGACAGATGCGCCTATGATTACCGCACACTTCTTTTTCCCCTTTTCCTTTGTACAAGGAAAAAATATATATATATATATATATATATATATATATATATATATATATATATATATATATATATATATATATATATATATATATATATCATTATCATCATCATCCGGACCTCCTTTCCCACCCAAGGGCAGGGTGAGGGGTAGTAATGTCCAGACAGCCCAAAATTGCCCAATCCAATGGGCCACGCTTCCATTCACTCATCATTCAAGCCCCAGGAATCCTGGCTCTATCGGATACGCCAAAAACATTCACCACGTTCTGTAACTTCACATATCGTATCCAACAGAGTCAATCCAGTCGCTGCCACGTTAAAAAGGGGTGCCAAAAATCCCTGATCATGCATATCTCCTCACAAAATTCATCCAGCCAGCTCGATCTCCTGTCAGTTCCCTAGCCTTACCGACTTCCAAACCTCTCTTCCTCACACATTCATCCACCGTATCTCTCCATCATCTCCTTGGCCTACCTCGCCTCCTCCCTTCTTCGAATTCGCTCAGATATACTTCTTCACTAGTCTATTGTTATCCATTCTCTCCACATGACCATACCATCTCAGTACACTCTCTTCAAGTCTGGTGTTCACAGACTTCCTCACTCCGCATCTTTCACGAATCACATTATTTCGTATCCTATCCACCCTCTGTACTCCACATACATTCCTCAGCAGTCCCATCTCCACTGCTCTTACTCTTGACTTTTCATTTTCATGCCACATCATAGTCTCACATCCGTATGTTAAAGTTGGCACTAACACTCCTTCATTTAAGCCTCGTGCAGCTGCAACACTCAAGCCTCTGTTTCTTATCAAGGCTTTTATTGCACCAGCTACTTTTCTTCCTTTTGTCACTTTACTTTCAACTTCTTTTGCACATTTTCCTCTCTTTTCTATCACTGTTCCCAGGTATTTGAACTCTCTCACCAATTTCAGTCTCTCTCCATTCACTGTTACATTGCACTGGGAGTCACCTTCTCTCTCAATAACCATCACTTTCCTCTTTTCCACATTTACTCTCTAGGAAAGACGCTTACAGACATCAGCAAAACTCTGCACTAGCCTACCAAGTTCTTGTCCGGTACTTGCAAGTAGTACTGCATCATCAGCATACAACAAATTTGAGATATTCCATCCATCACCATTCATTACCAATGCCATCCCTCTCTCCATTACTCGTGTTTTTACTTCTCTCAATACCCCATCCATATATACATTGAACAACCATGGGGACATCACACAACCTTGTCGCAAGCCCACACTGATTGTGAACCATTCACTTAGATGCCCATTAACCCTGACACTTGCTTCACTACCATCATAAAAACTCTTGACGGCACCTAACACCTTACCCTCTACACCGTACATGCGCAAAACTTTCCACATTCCTTCTCTGTCCACTTTGTCATATGCTTTTTCAAGATCCATGAATGTCATAAACAGCTTATGGTCCTTCTCACAAGCCTTCACTACTATCTGTCTCACTGCAAATATTTGGTCCACACATCCTCTGCCACTCCTAAAGCCACCCTGTTCATCACTCACTAGGACTTCTGATATCTCTCTCACTTTCTTTATAATAATTCTTCCAAATACCTTCCCTACCACACTCAGTAAGCTTATGCCACGAGAATGCTTACACTCCCTTCGTTCACCTTTATTTTTGTACAGGGGTACAATCACAGCCTTTTTCCACTCGGCAGGCACAGTTTCACTCATCCATGCCTTCTTACAGATCTCCAACAAGCACTTCATTCCATTCTCTCCACTTCATTTAAGCATCTCTGCATACACCTCATCAACCCCAGCTGCTTTCCCATTTTTCAGCCGCTTCACAGCACTCTTCACCTGTGCGAGTGTCACGTCTCCTTCTCTGCACACCCCCAAAACCAATCATGTTTACAGCTGCTCTGCTCTCTCTATCCCCATTCATCAGGCTTTCAAAATATTCTTTCCATCTGGTCCTTACTTCATCTCCATGGGTTAATAATCTACCACCTGTATCCTTCACACCATCCCATTTCTTACCACTTTCACTTCTACATTTCCGCACCTCTTTCCAGAATAATTTCTATTTTCAGAGTAGTTCACATTCATTTTTCTTCCTAGATCCTCATTTACCTCCTTCTTTTTCCTCTTCACTAGTCTCTTTATGTGCTTCTTGCTCTCAGCATATTCAGTTCTTATTTCAACTGAGCCCCTATCCTGTAACCACTTTAGCCACTTCTTCCTCTTTCCCTCCACCGCTCTCTTTACCTCCTCATCCCACCATGCCGTACCTTTCTTCTTTGTTGTTACTCTTGCCACACCACATACCACTTTAGCATTCCTAACTAAGCAATCTCAATATGCATTCCACAGTCTGTCCAGATCCATCTCATTCCAATTCAGTAATTCTAACTCGTCCTCTACTTTGGTCCTGTATTCATCTGCCATTTCTTTGATCCTCAGCTTCTCAACTTTCAGTCTTTCTCCCTGACTGCTTCTCTCTCTCTTGATCCACCTCACTCCTTTCAGCTTGATCTTGCATACCACAATCATACGATCTGACAGACCTCCACATCGTCCTCTCACAGCCCTCGTATCAGCAACCATTCCCATCATCGACCTCTCTACGAGCACGTAATCAATCAGGCTTCTTTCAACACGATCCCCGTTCCATCTATACCATGTATATTTATGTGCATCCCTGTGTTTGAAATACGAGTTACAAATGCATAACCTCCTCTCCTGACACATATCCTTTAGTCTTTCCCCATTATCATTTTCTCCTTGTACTCCATAGCAACCCATTATGTCATCCTCAGGACCAGTGCCTACTCTTCCATTCATATCCCCCATCACAATCACTTTATAGCTTATGGGCATTTCTTCCACTACTTCACCCAGCTCATCCCAAAACCTGTCTTTCTCTCTCTCACTCCTGTCCTCACATGGTGCATATGCTACAATCACTGCCAGTTTCACCTTCTCAAACTTTAACTTGACATACATACACCTCGAGCTATCACATTTGTAGTCTCTCATTCCCCTCTGCCACACCTCATTCATCAACAAAGCAACTCCTTCCTTGCATCTTCCTCGCCCATTCATTCCCGATCTTACACATTTCACCCCCTCCCACTCCTCCACTTCACACCCTTTCATCTTCGTTTCACACAATGCCATCACACCATATCTTGCACTCTTGAACACATTCACCACTTCCACCCTCTTGCTCTCCTCATTCAAACCTCTCACATTCCACATGGCCACGCGAGTTTGCCCATTTGTTTGGGGCCCTGGGCAGGTATATATATATATATATATATATATATATATATATATATATATATATATATATATAAAGAGAGAGAGAGAGAGAGAGAAGTTATATATTATATTAGGCTTGTGGACAAGCGGTTGTTATACTTGAGTAGCTTTGTAAGTAGAAAATCTTCGTTCCCATTTGTCATGCAATGACAGGAGAGGTAAAGATGAGTATGGGACTATTTTTATTTGTCTTGGAAATATTAACAAAGTCTCTCACACACGAGTGAAGTTAAGTAGAGTCCCGCGAGCTACCTCCCTGTCTCGCTCTCTCTCTCTCTCTCTCTCTCTCTCTCTCTCTCTCTCTCTCTCTCTCTTCCATGTTGCTAAGCTCGTTTTCCCTACTACCTGTCGATTCTATGGCCTGTCTCCTTCTGAGCTCTCTTTCCTAAATTCTGGTGAAACAGGGGTCGTGTCACGTGTGTTACACTGTGGTTGGAAAGTTCCAGAAACCTGTGTGTGAGTATGTGTGTATGTCACTAGGCTTTGTTCCCCTGCTATCTCACTGACACACTACCTGCATCATCTCCTGACATTGCTACTTCCTAATCTGTCGTCAGCATTTCCTCAGTTAACTTGCAAGATCATTTCCCTTTCCCAGGCTCGCATAGAGCCTTCTATCTGTCTATTTATCTATCTATCTATTATGATTTGTAAATATAATATGGAGTCCTAACATATGCTCGGCCGCGCCGCTGAAGGTCCTCCGATAGCAATCATCATTGACATATGCTAATCTATTAGTACATAATATTGATTATAATATTGTATACATATAATATTCATAGTAAATTGCAATGATCTAGTAATATTACATTTTAAACAAGTTGTACACATATTTGAATAAATCCAATGGTTGTTGTATGACATTTTGTAAGATGTGTATGTATAACAGACATACGCATATAATTGTGCAATGGTAATACTGCAAGGTTATACATTACATAATGAGTTATCCCTTTAGTAATGTCTAATATTTCACCTAACTTGTATGATGATAATGGTAATACAGAATTGTGGTATAATTGTATGACTTATAATATTGTAGTAACATTGTGGTAATACATAATTGTAACATTGGGAATTATTACATAATTGTATTGTAATTGTTACATTGTAGTAACATTGTAGTAATACATTATTGTAACATTTTATGAATTGTTACATAATATTGTGGTAATGCATAATTGTGTTTGCCTTATAACTGTAGTTACATTTTGTTAATGCAACTGTTACATAATTGTGTTGGAATTATAATTGTAGTTAAAGTTACATAAAAGTTACATCTTGTTAATGCAACTGTTACATAATTGTTATATATTGTTTGTAGTTACATAATTGTAGCAAGTGTAACATAATGCAATCGTTTGTCGTTACATATATATATATATATATATATATATATATATATATATATAACTATATCTATAACTAAAACTATAAATAAACTATATATATATATATATATATATATATGTGTGTGTGTGTGTGTGTGTGTGTATTGGTTCGTTCCTTGTGAACCGGATCTTCAGCAGGAAGAGTAAACAGTGTCGTGACGAACATCATGGATTTTATTGCCAGACTTTTCGACATTTCCCTAATGTCATCATCAGTGGTCTAAAATGATAAAATAAAAAATACTGACATGTAAATATGAAAGTTCTTTAAAAATACAGCATTGGTAAATAAGATAATTAAGCTCTGTTTGGAAGGTAGGATGATACAGTTTTGTTAAGTTGGGGTATGTGCGATTTAATATACAAGGACTCTAAGATTTTTACACTGTCACTGGAGCAGCTATCAAGTATTTTATAATATTCACCTTTAAGACGAGTATCACACTGAACACTATGGTCCGTCACTGCTGAATAAGGTGGTAACTAGAACCTAGGACCCGTCCTGCCAAACTGACCCATATGTTTGGCGGTGGGTGTTTTGAAAGCATGTAATGTACTCCCAATATACCCTGTTTGGCAACTAGGGCAGGTAAATGAGTAAACTACCGCCGAACGCAAGTTACCTGGTAGAAAGTCCTTAACCCCTTAACCGCGGGGCATCACTTTCGTGACGCTTGGGAGCAAGGGATCATACCGCGGGGCATCACTTTTGTGATTCTCTGTTATTTTGAATTCGCCCAGGCTTTCAAGTGGTGGCTTTTATCATCTATCAGTACTGCCAATGTCCAACACTAGTGTACCCATACTATGTACACCTAAAACCTACATATATATGTATATGTAACCAGTACCTTTCTTTTTCTATTGACCTTCTAAAACTTCCGCTTACGGAATCAGGTGCTCAGTATATACTTGTAGCTGTTGATCATTTCTCTCGCTACTGTGTCCTAGTTCCACTTGCAGATAAGACCACAAAAAGCATAGCACGTGCCTTCATCGACCACGTAATTTGCTCATTTACTACACCCAACACAATAATTACAGATAATGGAACTGAGTTTAACAACAGTCTTCTGGAGGAAATTTGTAAACAGTACAATATCAACAAATGCAATGTTGTCCCTAACCATCCAGCTTCAAATGGCCTCGTAGAGCGACACAACCGAAAAGTTTTGGAGTGTCTCAGACATTTAGGGTCAAATAGTGCCTCCTGGGATGAATGGATACCCCAAGTAGCAGCTTCTATAAATAGTTCCATCAATTCATCCATTGGTGAATCTCCCTTCTTTGTCTTATTTGGGTTCGATAAAGACCTTCCCTATTCCATCCTATCTTCAAAGCTTGATCCCATCTATAATGTGGATGATTACATGAAAGTGAAAATAACGAACTTCCAGAAAATCCATCAGTATGTCACAGCAAATCTGGCCACATCTCAGGAGGACATGTTGCAACGCCAACATAAGTCTGCCTCACCTATCAGTATCAACATTGGAGATCTAGTCTTTGCTCATTCCTATACTCGCACCTCCAAATTGGATGACAAATTTACAGGCCCCCACTGCGTCATAAATAAACAAGGTAACAAATTTCAAGTACAAGAATTGTCAACTAAAGATACCAAGTGGTTACATGCTGATGACCTAAAGCATGCACCTCGAGGCCTGGTGTTGGAAGAGTCCCTTGCACAACCTATCACTACTTCTCCTTCTCCACCTGTTCCTCAGTCTGAACCTCCTTCATCCAATCATTATCAGTCAAAGCTGCGCTCCGCACATAAACATATTCATGATCTCTCTCATTAATTCAAAATTATTTTCCAGGTAAGATGTTAGCGGTCTACCTGATGGCAGTGCTGACCGTCATAGGGTCTGGGTTGGGTGAGGACGATGGTGGAGTACGTCCCGGGGCCTTAGTCGGCTCAGGAGGCGATGTAATGGTGATTGAGAACGTAGTCTCTTCCTCACTTCGCACGCCAATTGGACGAGATCAGGGCCCAACTGTCAACCATCGTGGGGAAACACAATCCTAATCAACCTTGGTACCCATTGTATCTCCCACTTTCTTGGCAATTGACTTACATCTATGACAGGTTCTCTCAACTAAATAACACGTTCTCCAGTCAGACACCAGTAGGTCGTTTAAGTGTAAAACGAGGTCTCTTTGAATTGGGAGGTGAAATTCTTAGTGGCTTATTTGGCGTAGCTACAGCTCGTGACCTTTCTGACTTCAAATCCGACCTAGCTCACTTGGCCACGGCCCTAGAATCTCAGAGTAGAGTCATTAAAGTCCAACACACTATGTTGCAAAAAATTACAGCCCACCTCAGTGAAGTCACTTACACTCCGAACAACTTCACAGACATTCTCAGACAACTGATTTCTAAGATTAATATTGTTTCTCAGCTCGTCTATCTAAAACTTCACCTCGACAATCTCCAACTCTCTGTTGACTCTCCTCTCTCAAGTTTCAACCTTGGTTCATATTCTAGTTGATGCTGTTGATGGACGTGTCACTGTGGACTTAGTACCTATTTCTGCTCTTCTCTCTGTATTGAAATGGGCTCACTACTTTCTTTTTCCTCTCTAGAATTCTACTATCCAGTTCTTGAGGCAACCCTTCTTGCAAACTATGTCATGGTTCATATTCCTCTTCGCTCTGCCATCACCTTTAACCTCTTCCAACTTATTCCCTTTCCTTTCATGTTTAATAACTCCCTAGTACAAGCATCTGTTCTCTCGGAATTATTCCTCCTATCCCATGATCACCTTTCCATTGCCTTTATCTCCTCAACAGATCTCACCAAATGTTCTTTCCTTACCCCTACGTCACGCCTTTGTGCTGCTTACCTTCTAACTATTTTCTCTAGTAGCGCCGCGCCCTGCGAGTCTGCCTTAGTTCTCAACCATTCTGTACACTTTGCCTGTTCCTTTGCACCAGCTCCAGAACTTCCAGTCCATCACGCTCATCTCAACCACGTTCAGTACTTCTTTTTCACGGTTCCTGTCTCTGTTACCATCATGTGTCCTGGTTCTTCTATTCATTCAGTGGTTGCTAATGGTGTCTGTAAGACACCTGACTATTGTACAGTCATATCTGAATCTGTAATCACTTATGCCACTCGTTACCACCAAGCTGTCCAATATCACACCTATGACATCTTTCAACCACTCAACATGTCTTCCACTCTACCATTTGATAATATCTCTATCACTCTGCAAACTTGCGCATGCTAACCTTTCTAAATGAAAGTGACTTCATTATGGACCAGTTTTCTATGGCCTTTAGCAGTTCATGGGTACATCCAACAATTGTGTTTCCCCAAGTGGCCATCTCTTTGATAGGTTTAATTCTTATGATCTGAGGAATGCACTGTTGTGTAAGGAAAATGGAACGCCGCCTTCAAGAAATCAGAATCGCAACAGGAGTTGTACAGCCTCCCCAGGCTGTAGAAGAAGGCAGTGTTTAATGTCCATCCATGGCAACTAAAAGTGCAGAAGCATCCAAATACCATCTATTAATCAGAAAATAAATATAATATGTAAGAAATTTGAACAGAAACGCCTTACATTATACTGGAAAGGTGTAACCAAATAGAAAACGAATAGGTCATGAGTAACAGAAAAATGTAGTGGCAGCCAAAATGCTATCCATATTTTCTACTAGTAGCATAACCATATAAAATATATGTGGAACAGTAAATCTAGTGTGAAATTACTGAACCAAATATGGATTCATACGACAAAGACAATAGTAGTGTGCACCATATAGTCGGATGGGATCCTTATAAATATAGGGACCTCTACACATATGTGCTCCACAAATGATATATTACCCTTCAGTCTATTCTTTTATTATTGTACCTACGTACTGTGCATTTACATCATACGTCTATACACCCATTGTTGTATTATTCCTATGTATTTACTTTTTTTTTTCTTCTTCTTCTTTCACATGGCCATGTATTGTATATACTATATTCCTATACCTTGCTACAATTCCTATGGATTGTTTTTTATCAAGCAATAATAATCAACCCATTTACTTATATACATACTAAACACCCCACACACTTTTTTTTTTCATAATTATTGAATTTCCACTGCATTCCTACCTTCATTGTGTCAGGAGACACCAATTCCATTTTTACAGGGGGAGTATTGTACCCATACTATGTACACCTAAAACCTATATATATATGTATATGTAACCAGCACCATTGGTGAAATCAGCACACTTCTCTAAACTGCTGACTTAAGCTAAGGTTCCCATGCCCGCTGCTCACTGTGAGTCAGTATGGGACTAGACATCTAACAGAGCACAGGTATAGAAGTTCTCTCTGGAATAAACCTCCATTATACATCACCTCAGATCTTTGAAGTAAACCTGAGTGGGGAGCACGGGGCTATTGAAACAATTTGGTGGCAGCAGTGGGATGGTGATGACATCACAAGTTCAGGCAACGAATGGGAGGCCAGCTGAGGGTCAGATGATCACCAGCGAGACGGTGATTGAAGAGAGCCAGCAATGACGTGGGGACACGTGTCCTGGGCAAGATGCCGGTGGCCGCAGTTGCCAGGCGGTGCAGGTGGTGCTGCTGGGGCAGGTTCTGCTTGGTCAGCAATGCGGAAGGTGTGGGTGAGAGGGAACGGTTGGGGTGTGGTGGGGTGAGCCGGGATGGTAATCATAAAATTATGAAGACAATGAGGACGGAAGGGCTGACACCTGATAGTTCCTTACCGAGTTTCAGTAGAATAGCAGCTGTTGAGAAGCGTTGTGGCCCGCACGTCAGTGACGACACGTCAGGGAAGTTGCAGGAAGCGTTCACTACAGACGTAGGTGTCCTAAACACAAGGCAGGCAAAAGGCAGATGTGCAGCAGGTGTGGAGAATGCACAAGCAGGTGTAGGAATCACTCCCGTCGTGGCACTAAATCATGGTAGAGGCGAAATGAGGTCCGATACACCGCTGCTACCAAATTGTTTCAATAGCCCCGTGCTCCCCATTCAGGTTTATTCCAGAGAGAACTTCTATACCTGTGCTCTGTTAGATGTCAAGCCCCATACTGACTCACAGCGAGCAGCAGGCATGGGAACCTTAGCTTAAGCCAGCAATTTAGAGAAGTGTGCTGATTTCATCGATGGTACTGGTTACACATACATATATATATATAGGTTTTAGGTGTACATAGTATGGGTACACTAGTCAGCACTCCTAATCTCATCTGTACTCCCGTCCATTGTTGACAATTTAGCCATTTCTCTCCGCTCCCTACCTCCCCTCCATTACCCTCTCCTCTCGCCTGCCCGGCCCTGGAATTTTCCACTGATTTCATCCATTGAAATAAGCCCTATGCCCTATTCTTATACCAAATAGTATATACAAAAAAGAAATAAGGTAAGTGAGAGTGCCATACACCTGGAATTGGCTAATTATCACCTGACAACACCTCACATGCACTCGTTCGCCAATTTTCGCTGTTCATTTCCCCTCGAAATATGCAGTATAATCTATTCTCGTAATAAAAATATATATAAGAAAGGAAGGGAGAAGCCTAAATGATATTTACATTCACCAGGAACTACCTAATTATTGCAGGCCACCACACTGTATTTTACGCTTAGTAAATCTTCCCTGGAATTTTCCACTGATTTTATCCATTGAAATAAGCCCTATCCCCTATTCTTACACCAAATAATATATACAAAAAAGAAATAAGGTAAGTGATAGTGCCATACACTTGGAATTGGCTAATTATCACCTGACAACACCTCACATGCACTCATTCGCTAATTTTTGCTGTTTATTTCCCCTTGAAATATGCCGTATAATCTATTCTCGTAATAAAAATATATATAAGGAGGGAAGGGAGAAGCCTAAGTGATCTAGATTTCCTGCCAATCATTTCATAGCTATATATTAGTAGCTCTCACAAGGCTGACGTTGGCAGTAATGCACTCTTCCTAGGTAGGCCACCCTGGCCCACCAGTATCAGTTTACTGTCGTCTTTCAAGGTGACAGTACGTCGGATTCGCGTCTGCTAAATTCTGCCACTTTTTAGCCCCATGCAAAGGGCCCTGTGACCTCTACCCCCTACTAAACCTCGTGTGGAAGAAGGTAAAGGGCTGACAAATGATAGAGAGTGACTACGATCTTTCTGGTGAGTAAAACAGTGCAAGTGGAAATGTAAATAATGTGCAAATAATGTGTAAACAGCAAGTGAAAGCAATGAATGTAAATATAAGTGAACAGTGGAAAATATTATTATAAGTTACTGCAAGTGACAGTGCCTAACACAGTGTAAATAAAACATAAATGTAAATAATGTAAATAAAATAGAGAACGTAGATAGAAATGTAAATGAGTACCATTATAAGAATACGAGTATATATACTAGGAGTAATGAAAGTGAAAGTTTCACTCTAGCATGTATGAATACTATGAGTTATGAGAGTGAAGGTGAAAGTGACATTCACTCTCAATGCTAGTATACAGGACGAGAAAGTGAATGCTACGTATTTTACTGAAAGAAGTTGAATCCCTACAGTGACAATAAACTACTATTACTGAATGAAACTTATGGATAAAGACTGTAGATATATATAAGTGTTATATAGTAATAGAAATATAAACTGTGAGTGTTTTTATGAATAATAAATGACAGAACACCAGCAGTGAACTAGCGCAAGTGGGAAGGTCATATACGCGCTCATAATTTTCATTGCTTTCACAGTCTTTTTTTTTTTTGGAGTATGGATTCCAAACTATCTGAGAATCACAGAATAGTGTTTCTAGTGATAATATCAGGCTGTGGTAATCATATTACGGGTTGTCGGGAAGTGTAAAGTGGAGACTTCGTTACCCAACTTCAGAGATCTCCACAAGTCCTCCGGTACTAGAAGAAGGCTCAACAAACACCCCAGGAGAAAGCTGAAGGTATGTGCCATAAGCATATGTGATTTTAATATTCTAGGACTAATAACTGATTTTTGGCAAATATTTTTAGAGAGTCTGTCGGAGCACTAATATGCCTGAGGGAGCAGCAAGTCAAAGCAAAACAAGCCCGCGGTTAAGAGGTTAAACCAAAACAAAGAGCCAACTTTGCAAGAACTGAGGTGAATGAACCGAAAATCTATACTAGGATGAAATTTTGATAAACTCCTGAATAAAGTTTGTTCTATTTTCGCATAAATCTCGCCTAGATAAGGCAAAATTAAGTAGACTACCTCCTTATTCACTGTAGGAGAACACTGTTTGGGTTGGTATCTTTTGTTCAGGGAAATAGCCACCAATTTATCAAACATATGTGCACTATAACCATTATTCACAAAATACTCCCTCAAAAAAGTTACTTCACAATGAAAAAGGGAGTATGTAGATGAGAGACAAAATGCTCTGTGAATAAGAGTCTTTACAGCACTAATCCTGTACCTGATATGGGCTTGTGCCCAAACCTGAAAATGTTGCCTTGCGGAAAATGGAAAAAAGAAGATTACCATTGCTTTTTGAAATCACTAAATCTAAAAAAGAAAGTTGATTATTTTTCTCCGTCTCTAGTGTGAAGGAAATGTGTTTATGATGTCTGTTGAGGTATTCTAAGAATTTCAATGCGTGTACTTTAGTTTTAAATATTACTAGAGTGTCATCCCCATACTTCCTATATAAAATGGGTATAAAATTTGACGGACATGCATCTGGCCACGTTTTCTTAGAATACCTTCTTAGAATACCTTCCTGAGA
Organism: Coenobita brevimanus; assembly: GCF_032717465.1. Classification (NCBI taxonomy): domain Eukaryota; kingdom Metazoa; phylum Arthropoda; class Malacostraca; order Decapoda; family Coenobitidae; genus Coenobita; species Coenobita brevimanus. Next base: position 35,569,505 of record NC_136966.1, read on the forward strand.
GCTCTCAGGAAAGGAATGAAAATGGGCATAAGCCAAGAGGGGGCAACGTTCGTACTCGTGATTAAATAATAAATCATAACATCGTCATAACAACTCCTATTCTATTTTACATTGGAAGGTTCCTCACTACATTTTCTTAATGATATATTGTATTTGCTTTCTAGGGGGAGGGTAAGAAATAAGAATCTAAGGATAAAAGCCAGCAAATATGTCCCCCCCCCCTTCAATAAATAAAGAAGAATATGAAGCCTATGTCAAGATCAATTTATTTTCCAGATTCTTAGATATGCTACTGTTGTAAACTACATCGATACTAGAAAGACTTGTTTAGCATACAAACCAATAACAAGATGAAAAGTGCAAAGATGTGCTATGAAGCCTTCTAGTCCACCTAGAATATGATCTTTAATCTAATTTTCAAATTCGTCAGACTTACAGCACTTCCAGTGCCAGTACTGTTTTTCAATCTCAACAAAAAATCATTAGCTAGATAAATAACAGATTCAACAAGAAGCACACGAAAATGAACACAAATTTACCATTTGCCTTACCATACAACCACCTTTCCCCTTGCGGTATCAATATAGATAGACAGACAGATACGTGGACATACCAAATGTTGGAGTTGTCTCAGTTGTTGGAGGAATCTGACTGTGACTAAGAAGTGAGGACTGAGGAGGTTAGAGCCGAGGAATAGAGATGGACTGATGTGTCAACTTGTCAAGTAAGCTGTGAAGTGTAAAAATTTAATTCATTAATATACAGTAGTGAAGGATTTACCCTTGTTTTTTAGTGAAAACAGTCTAATATACTAATAATAATAACTGAAATATACATATCAGTTTTACTATAACTATACTTTTATATATCCTGTAACTTGCAATACTTTGGTGATAGAAACTCCGTGTACAAACAGCTAGATAAGGAGTTTATTACGAGCTCACAACAAAATAGTCTGCCCTTCTTGAGTGTCTGCTCTGAACTGACGCAGTAGCGCCGTCTTCCCAGGCAAGCCCTGGGAAAGCGTGCTAGGTCAGCAAGTTTAGTGGGGGCATGTATGCATTGGGGGGGGGGAGGCATATATACATCGGGGGTAGACATATTGTAGGGGGGGTACACTACTCCCCCGGGTAGCTGAGATGGTGTCTCCTGACACCAGGAGTTATATGGTGTTTGATTATATTACTAAGGCAGGGTCGGGGAGGTTTGTACAAGGGATAAGTATGATACAGAGGCAGTAGGGGAGACATGGGCATGTTTAGGGGAGGGAATTAGAAGGCTATATACATATAAGATACACAAAGATTAATAGGTATGTGTCCAGTAAGGGTCCAAGGTATACATAGACATAATGGGGATTATACAATAATATCTTGATACATGATAAACAAGGAGTAGATATGAGAGTTCTTTTGTTGTTCTTCGTTCATTATTTTTGTGTTAGTTTCTGTAGGATACACTGTCACTCAATAGTGCATTAAAGAAATACCATCATTTTCTACTAGGAAGAGTTCCGTTCACAGTTTGGTTAATTGTCAGATGGCATTGGTAGTCACTGAATGTGAGGGCACTAAGTACGGGGCGTTTCTACGTCGTGTGTAGGGCGTACTAGGCCTGTAGCGACTCTGATTTCCTGGAGTCGGCGTTCCATTTTCCTGACACAACAATGCACTGCACATATGATGAGTAGAAAACCTATGAAAGTGATAACCACAGGGGGAAACATCTGTTGGATGAACCCAGGAAAGGCTGAAGGCCAGAGAAAATTGATCCATAATGAAGTCACTGTCAATGAGGAATGTTAGCATGCGCAAGTTGGGGGAGGTGATGGTAATGTTGGCAGATGGTAGGGTTGAAGGCATGTTGATTGGTTGAAAGATGTCATAGGAGTGTTTACGGACAGCTTGGTGATAGCGAGTGGCGTAAGTGATGACGGACTCTGATTTGACAGTACAATAGTCTGGTGCTTTGTAGAGACCACTAGCGGGGATGGATTGAACCGAAGAACCAGGACACATGATTGTGACAGAGATGGGAACAGCAAAGAAGTACTGGACATGGTTGAGGTGAGCATGGTGGACCGGGAGTTCAGGAGCTGGTACAAAGAACAGGCCCAGTAGATGGAACGGTTGCGAACTAAAGCAGACTCACAGGGTGTAGCGCTGCTAGGGAAGATAGCGAAATGATGGGCAGCACAGAGACGAGAGGTCGGAGTAAGGGAGGAACATTTCTGGAGGTCTGTGGAAGAAAGGAAGGCAACTGAAAGATGATCATGGAAGAGGAGAAAATATTCTGAAGGAACAAATACTTGGAACAAAGAGTTGTTGAGGCAGAAAGGGAAGGGAATGATGTGGAAAAGGTTAAAGGTTTTGGCAGAACGAAGAGGAATATGGACGACGACATATTTGGTGAGAAGAGTGGCTTCGAGAACAGGATAATAATATTCGAGGGAAGAGTATGGGAGGACTGGGGATAGACCGAAGGTGGAGTGAGCCCATTCCAGGACAGAACGGAGAGCTGAGACAGGTACTAAGTCGGCAGTGACACGTCCATTTATAGCATCGACCTGGATACGAACCAAGGTAGAGACTTGAGACAGGAGAGAGTCAATGGCCAGTTGGAGATTATCCATGTTGAGTTTGAGGTAGAACTGAGAGATAACGTTGAAATCTGAAAGGTGTCGTTGTAAGATATCGGTGAAGTTGTTTAGGGTGGACGTGACTTCATTTAGTTGGGTCGTAAGCTTCTGTAACATAGTGTGTTGGATTTTGATGACTTGGCGTTGGGATTCTAGGGCTGAAGCTAAATGAGCGAGATCAGATTTGAAGCCAGAAATGTCACAGGCTGTAGCAACGCCAAACAAGCCACTTAGAATCTCACCGCCGAAGTTGAAGAGACCTCGTTTCACACGAGAACGACCAACGGGTGTCTGAATGGAAAATGTGTCATTGAGCTCAGTGAATCTGTTACTTATGTATTGCAATTGGTAGGAAAAGGTTATAGAGATACTCATTTGGGTTGTGTGTCCCCATGATGGCCGTGAGATGGGTCTTGATTTCGTGGAGCCGGTGCGCATAGGCAGGTAGGGCAATGGCTACGTCGGCCAGGGGCGCAAGATCGTAGCGCAGGGAGACTAGTTCGTTGATAAGCATTACCTTGCCTCCTGAGCTGACCAAGGCCCCGGGACGTACTCCACCATCGTCCTTACCCGACCCAGACCCCAGGAGGGTCAGCACTGCCAGCAGGTAGACCGCTAACATTGTACCTAGAAAATCAGGGTAGAGTTAATGGGAGAGGTCTCGAAGAGGTTGATGGGCAGAGTGCAGTTTGGACCGATATTGATTGGTTGAGGAATAGGTAGGTGTAGGTGGAGATGAAGGAGACTGAGAGATAGGTGGAGATCGAGCAGAAGGAGGGATGTGTGGAGGGGAAGGGGGGTCAGGAGGTTGTGTAAGTGACTTTTCCAACATTAGGCCACGGGGTGCTCGCTTTAAGTCATCGACGTGGACCTATCTGGTGTCCTTAGTGGACAGGTCCTGGAGGTGAAATTTGTTGCCTTGTTGAGTGAGGACGTGGTGGGGCCCTGTAAATTTGTCATCCAACTTAGAGGAACGCGTATGGGAATGAACAAAGACAAGATCGTCTGCATTGATAGTGATAGGAGAGGCAGATTTATGTTGGCGCTGCAGCATGTTCTCCTGAGAGGAAGCCAAAGTGGATTGGACATACTGGTGGATTGTCTGGAAGTTGGCCAATTTGAGTTTAACATAATCATCCATGTTGTAGATGGGTTCTGGCTTTGAGGATAAGAGAGATTATGGGAGGTCCTTGTCAAAACCAAAGAGGACAAAGAAGGGAGATTCAGCAATGGATGCATTGATGGAGCTATTGATTGAGGATGCCACTTGGGGAATCCAGTCATCCCAGGACGAACTATGGGAGCCTAAATGTCTAAGGCACTCTAAGATTTTTCGGTTGTGGCGTTCTACAAGGCCATTGGAAGCCGGATGGTTAGGCACGACATTGCACTTACTGATATGAAAGCGGCAACAGATCTCATCTAGAAGGCTATGGTTGAACTCTGTACCGTTGTCAGTAAGAATGGTATGAGGGGTACTGAACGGGCAAATTATGTGATCTACAAAGGCACATGCAACGCTCTTCGCGGTCTTGTCGGAGAGGGGTACGAGGACACAGTAGCGGGAGAAGTGGTCGACCGCTACAAACAAGTACTCAGCGCCGGATTCCGTGAGAGGTAGTTTTAAAAGATCGATTGAGACAGTTTCCCATGGTTGTGACGGGATTGGGTATTGTAAGAGAGGTGCAGGTAAGCCGGTTGATCCTTTGTGGTGGTGGCAGGAGAGGCAAGAGTCACAGTGGGCATTGATATCCCGGCGCATGGTTGGCCAATAGTACTTGAGACGTGCTTGGCGCAAGCATCGGTCTTTACCTGGATGGGAAGCTTGAGGGGTATTATGAACAATGTGAAGAACCATTGGTATCAGGGCAGTGGGGACAACAAGTTGGCGTACTCCACGATTGGGCATGTCTTTGCCTGTTAGTAGTGTTTTCCTCTACTAGAGATCATCATCTAGCATGAACTCATCTAGTGATACTGGCAGAGTAGGTAAGGTCGAGGCATCGCCAGATTCTAGGAAATAAATGACCTTGGACCATATGGGGTCTTGGCGCGAAAGTTTCGAACAACTTCTGACTTTAGTGTAGTGTTTTCAGTTACTTCGGGCTGCAGTAATGTTATAGTTGCTGCTGTGTGATGTGAGAGTGCGTCTGCGACTACATTCAACTTGCCTGGTACATATTGAAAAGTGGGATTAAAGTCCTGGATGATGACGGACCATCTTCCTAGCCTACCTGTTAGGTTGCAGTTCTTGAACAAATCACATAGTGGAAGGTGGTCTGTTTGGATATGCACTGGATCACCATAGACTATATCTCTGAAATGTTTCAAAGACCAGACTACCGCTAGCGCTTCGAGATCTGTGACACTGTAGTTACGTTCAGCAGTTGTAAGGGTGCGACTAGCATACGCTATTACGCGCTTCCTTGATGCTTCATTGAGTTGCATCAAAACGGCACCAAGTCCAGTGCCTGAGGCGTCTGTGCAGAGAAGAAAGGGTTTGGTATAATCAGGGAACACTAGAACAGGGGCATTTACAAGAGCTCTCTTTAGCTTTTGGAAAGCCTGTGACTGGTCGTTATCCAAACAAAGGGCACATTCTGCTTGAGTAAGTGGGTCAGAGGAGCGGCAATCTTTGCATAATCTTGTATGAATCTATGATAATAGCCACTGAGGCCTAGGAAACTTCGTACAGCTTCGGTAGTGGTAGGTTCTGGGAAGATAATAATCGCCTTAGTTAGTATGAATGCCTTGTGCATCTACGACATGGCCTAGGAATTTGATTTTCTTTCGCAGGAAGTCACATTTACTGAGATTGATTTTCAGGCCTGCGAGCTGGAGGCATTCAAAGACTTGCTGGAGCTTGGTAAAATGGTCAGGGATGGATTTACAATAATGATATCATCTAGGTAAGCACAAAGAGAGTGTCCCATCATACCGCTGAAGACTGAATGGATAAGTCGCATGAACACGGAAGGAGCATTTCTCAGACCAAAAGGGAGTCTCTTAAACTGAAAATGTCTGGAAGGGGTGCTAAAGGCTGTAACTGGGTGAGAGGACTCTTCCATTTCGACCTGGCAGTACCCGCTGAGGAAGTCTAAAGATGAAAAGACTACGTTATTTTCAATAAGGGATTCTGGCAAATCAGTGAGGATGGGTAACGGGAAACGGTCTGGAACGGTGACAGAATTGACCTTACGATAGTTGAGTACTGGTCTAAAGTTGCTGTCCTTCTTTTGTACTAAGAAAAGTGGGCTATTCCATGGACTGACGGAAGGTTCAATAATGTCCTGGTCTAACATATTTCTGTACCATTTGATCTGTCTGCTTTCTCTGGCTGTGAGGAAATCGATATGCTGGTATGTAAATCGGCTGAGTTCCTGGTAGTAGTTCGATCGTATGTTTGACAAGGTCTGTTCTGCCCATTGGTTCACTGGGTAAGGCAACCACGTTTCTGTACGAGGTCAGAAGGTTGAGGAGGTGAGACGTATTTTCTGGGAAATCCGTGCAAGTGAGATGTGAGAGCATATCGGGTGAATATGTCGGCGCAGATCCCGTAGAGTTAATAGTACATACACCGATTGGCGTACTATCATCAGTCTGAATAGTAGGAATTGAGGAATCCTGGCACACCTTTATGGCCGCTGGGTATGCTAGGAAGTCTCCAATCTTTACACCACTTTTAAGTTTTAGTGGAGCATTTTGTGACATTAAGCAAGTACAGGTAGCATAAACTGTCCTCTAAGACTGTGCACCACGCTGACTCATAAGTCAAGCCATTCACACAACACGTCTCAGGTAGTGTTAGTACATCCACCCCTTCTTTCGCACCGGCAACACAGAGACTTTGGTGAACTCATGCGGTAACAAAATTGTGCACGTATTCGTTACTGCGTTTCGTCTCTGCGTGTTGGAGAAGATCATTCACACTGTGTGAGGTAGGTAACTGAGACATGTCTGAGTCAGCGATAGTGTTGTCGGGAGAGGAGGTAAGAGCCATTTCCGAAGGCTGAGAGGATGTATCAGTAGACATGGAGGAATTTATATCCTTGCTCACAGTCAGTAAAGGAATGATCTCTATTCTCAGATGATGATGGTGGTGGTTTGGGCTGGTCTGGACTTTTTGGTAGTGATAGGGACAAAGGTAACTGAAGGACTGATTTGACTGTAAGAACAGGACGGGGACATTCCATACCGTATATTGGGAATCCAGAAATGTCTATACTACCACAGGCATTTAATAATGCAATGGAGTGTTGTGCCATGGTGGAGAAACCAGTAACGGCATCTGCGGGATACTGCAAGTCATTAGTGACATGAAAGTCAATTGGGATAGGGGGCAAATCTCTGTGTAGTTTGACTTCTAGGGTGACTCTTCCCTTAACCTTAAACTCTGAGCCTTCGACACCACATAGGCGAATGTCTGGTGATTCAAGGAAACTGACGTGGTTGTGATGTTGTTGAATAAGATGTAAGGAATTGTCGGAGATCAGATTCACTATAGATCCTGTGTCCAAGAAGAATGACGTTGGTATGTCATGACTGCATCCGAGAATGACTAAACCCGAGGATGTTATGGGACCAACATGGCGGATGGGGAGTTGGGTTTCTGGTTCTACGTGATATTGGGCCAATACAGGCGCGGCGCTTCCCCCGACTGTTGGCGGTTGAGGTAACGACATTCCTCAGTGGTGTGAGTCGTGCTGGATTTGTGGTATTTGCAGAGTGGACGACGGGAGTGGGAAGGCATACGCTGTCTGGTTTGGGAGTGAGAACGTCTGTAGTTACGGTCGCAACTGGATTCTCGATGTCCAGGATGACCACAGTGCCAGCAAAGAATCGAAGATTGTCTGTTCCGTCAGACGCTAGACTGATCACGATCTGTGGTAGGAGAACGATGCATGGCAGGTCTGCCTCGTGTGGTGGGACGGGAGCGAAATTGGTCTGGGGTAGTGGAGGTGTGACAGACTGAGGAGGCCAAGGGTTGGGTGGTGCCCTGACACGTGTAGTTCGAACCTGTTCTTTCATGAATGGCTTTAGTGACCTGAATAATTTTATCTCCTGGACTGAAACCTATTTCCAAGGCTAGCCTTCGCTGTTTAGGAGTAAGCCAGTGAAGGAATCTCAGGTAACCAATTAAGTCAGCAAAGTTGGTGAGTGAAATCACTGGAATGCCATTTTTGTCTTCTAACCATTTCGTGCCTACCAGTAATTGGAGCATTTCGCTACTAGTTGCTTTCATGGCGGCGGCAGCTTCACGGAGCTTGGCATGTTGCGCTGGGACCCTCAAGTCCTCATCCATGTGGTTTAGGAGATTAATGAATCCCATGAGAGACGCAGTATTTGAATGCTGGCAACAAAGGCTGATGAGTTTCGTACGAAAATCAGCAAAGGTATTAATGCTATCGAAATGTCCTGCACGGATCGCAGACCCGATGTCCGATTTGCCGTGGTGCAAGCAACCCATGAGGTAGGCTACTTTGAGCGATTCATCGGAGATCTGCCGATTGTGGATGTCGGTTTCGACTTCTCTGAGGAAATCATAGACAGACCAAGTTGGGTCCTGGCCAGTTAATTTGGGACGATTGGCATCGACGAGATAGATAGACTGTGGAGGGGTGGCCATGGCTGGAAGTGCAGAAGTGCCAGTAGGAGAGGAGTGGGAGAGAGAGAAGGTAGTGGTAGTTAAGGGCGAGCAAGACAGGGTATGAAGTGAGGCAGGAGAGTGAACGATAGGGGAAGGAGTAGAGGAAGAAGAAGGGAGTGTAGAGGTAGGGGTAGAGGAGGAGGTATCTGGATTTACGAATGTAGGATGGATAGTAAGTGGTTCTGCGGAAAGAGAAACGGGAGTCTCAGGTACAGGGCGGTTGTACTCTTTGCCACTTCGTAAGTGAGTGATCGTGTTAGAGTCGGCAGACGGTGTATGATCAGGTGATGTTTCTGGGTCAAGAGGGCTGGTATTAAGTGGTTGATGTGGAAAGTATGACATTTAATGCGGCAATGGAAGATGAGATGAAGGATGAAGATGGATATGTAGGTGGAAATGTATAATATAAAGATGAGAGAATGTAATACATGAGTAGGTGTGAAAACGAATGAAGGTGAGGGGATGGAGAGTTTAAATAAAAGGGGAAGGATGAGATGGATAATAAATAACGTAGGTGAAGATGAATACAGCGTAATGGAAATGGGATGGAATATTTACAAAATATCCAATCTGTAGAGAAAATCGAGGATAATCTCCATAGAAAGGTAAGGTATACTATAGTTACACAGTAGAGACGGGATTGACGAGATGTATGACGTGCAGGTGTGGCTGGGCGTAGCGGGGCTGGGGCGGGTAGGGGCGGGGCGGGGCGGCGGTGGAGAGACAGCTGGTTGGAGAGGAGAGTGGCAGGGGATAAGACTGGAGCGATATGTTGGATGAGTCTTAGAAGATGGGGAACTTCTCGCTGGGCTTAAGTCGAGACGGGAAGAGACGCTGTGATGAGTCACCGGCAGGGATGGCGGTCCTAGGAGGCTCACCTAATTCAGACCACATGTGAAGACAGGGTGTGGCGGCGTCGGGGCTGGTGGTGGGGTGTGAGGGCAGATGTTGGTACAATGCAGATGTAGAGCCTTTGAGTTGCAAATGCAGAGAATGGAGGTGGGCAGACAGTGATAAGTGGCACCGTGGGGGCAGGATTTATGATGAGTTCGGAACAGGTGCTGGGAACAGGTGAAACAGGTGCGTAGGTCGGTGATGGTGACACTTGCGGGCAGGAACAAGGTGTGTGGGTGGGGTTGGTTGATAGGTGAGCACTGGTGAGAGAAATTGTACACCCGGAAGCACAGCCGGTTATTACACCACAAGAGACACTGAGGAGGGGTGAGGCTGTGAGATGCGAGACGTGGTGTATCTGTTGGTGTCACTAAATATTTTAGGAGGCGGTCAGAATCTGATGGTCCGAAACACCACTGCTACCAAATGTAACTTGCAATACTTTGGTGATAGAAACTCCGTGTACAAACAGCTAGATAAGGAGTTTATTACGAGCTCAGAACAAAATAGTCTGCCCTTCTTGAGTGTCTGCTCTGAACTGACGCAGTAGCGCCGTCTTCCCAGGCAAGCCCTGGGAAAGCGTGCTAGGTCAGCAAGTTTAGTGGAGGCATGTATGCATTGGGGGGGGGGCATATATACATCGGGGGTAGACATATTGTAGGGGGGGTACATCCCATTCACTACTTTAGACAATTTCCAGGCTTCAGAAAGTCACCTTTTGTTAGTCAGAATAGAGTAAATAAACACATAATTGTAGTGGATCAGTAATCAGAGATGATCTTAACCTCTTGATTATGAAAAATATCATCCTAAACTTAATACATGAAGCGATGCCAAGATACAGGAAAACTGTTCCCGGCAATCATTTTAGTGCTGATGTATAAATACAACAGGATATCTAGTCAAAGATGTCACATATCAAATTTGGAGTAAATTGGGTGAAAATTGACGATTTTATGCCCATTTGAAATTTTAGGCCCGACCCACCTGACACTGACCCTCCTATTGCTAATTGAGGGGTGACCCTCTGGATGTAATGAGGCATGTTATAGGATGCAGATTTGAAAGATGCACCTTTAGATTTTGGTTTCTGAAAGGTGTTATGGCGATTTTTTTTTTTTTTTTTGGGGGGGGACCTACAGCCTGGGCCTTGGCCTAATTTGGCCCAAAGTTTTATCATGTGATCAGAAGGCCATAGCTCATCTCCTTGTAATTTTAGTCAAAATCGCACAGGTAGTTTTTGTGTAAGTTGTTAACAGCCAGACAGACAGACAGACAGACAAACAAACAAACAGACAGACAGAAAAACCGGGTGAAAACAATATCCGTCCCCGAGCCCCTCAAGGGTGGGGACGGGTAATAATCCTCTAATGGTATACAGAATAAAATGAAGCTGATGCCGGGATAATGAAAGGGATGAAAATGGTTTGTGTTTACGATTCTGCATTTACGGAACTGCTAATTTCAAGAGTTTTGCGATTTGCGGTTGCAGAAGGAATTATTTTTAGTTTGCGGATTTGCATTGCGGAAGTGAATTTTCATTTGCAGTGCCCACCTCTGCTCTCTACTCAGTGTAGCCATCTCCATAAATCAAGACTTATTTAAGATCACTAAATGGGGGCAAAATAACCTTGTCTCTTTTAATGCTAGGAAAACCAAATACATACACTTTACTAATAGGCAGATATTGCCAGATTCCTGCATTACCTTCAGTGCTACTAATATTCCCATCTCAAAAAGTAGTGAAATTCTCGATGTTTCACGTAACTTTACTTTCAGTTGGACCTCTCATGTCAGATCACTTGCTAAAACCGCCTGAAAGAAACTTGGATTACTGTAGAGAGTTCGTAGTTTCTTCACTGACAAGCAGTTGGCAGTAGTTTATAAGTCATGTGCGCTCTCAGCTGGAATATTGCTCACCCTTGTGGAATGGATGTGGAGAGGTTGTACTAAAACAACTAGACACAATTCAGAACAAAACTGTTGGAATTATTAATAACCTTGTCATTACAGACTATCTCCCCTACAAGTAAGAAGGAATGTTGCTTTCCTGTCATTATATTAAAGATAGTTGTAGATGGTGGCGACCATCATCCACTCACTTGATGTAGTGCTGCCTACTTCTCCCTTAGCCTTTATCATTCTTTTCCTGTGCTTGCCCTCCTCTCTTCCTATTTCTCCCATCTTTCCTGTCACTTCTTATTGTTTTTCTTTCCTATATAGGTGGCTTTACATTGAGTGACAAGCCAAATGGTTTCCTGTAAGTCAAGAAACCATTTACAACGCAGGGTGGTAACCATATAACCAAACCGAACGTGCTCCCTACGTGTCAACAAGTGGGTTGGTGGAGGGTTAGTGCCCCTCCCCGTAAAACAAATAACTCAAAGTCAAATGGCCACCCCTTACGGTATTATGGCGTCTGGCAATAGATAGGTAGATAGATAGATACTTTTATGGCAAATCCTCTGACGAATTTGCGTCCTTTGTGCCACGTCTCCCTGCCTTTCCTCGTGCTACACGGGCATCTGGTAGTGTTCATGACTGGAAAGTCAGGCAGCCATGTTGCAGAACGTCAGCCAATCAGAATTCTTTTATTCCCTGAACTGCATCTCTCAGGAACTCTCTTCCCCGGAGCTGTTTCAACCCCAAATTTCAGCCTACAGCTGTTCAAGTCTGACTGTTACAGTTTTTTTAATGAATGGAGGACACATGTAATCTGGTGTATGGATTATTTTTTATATTCATTTGTTTTCCGTCTTCTGTTAAAATAAATAAATGAATAAATAAACTCAGGCAGTAAACACAGTCACACAGACATACACAGACTCATAAACAGGCAAACTCTCAAGCAGAGACATACACAGACACAGGGACACACAGACAAACACACACGCATGGAGGCAGACACACAGCAAGACACACGCAATATAGACAGAATGACACATAGACAGACAGACAAGAAGACACATCGACAGATACACACACGAATTCAGATAAATAGACACATACTCGGAGAGAAACACACACACACACACACACACACACACACACACACACACACACGACCATCAAGTGATCCTGACCGACCCGGTGAATTACACACACACACACACACACACACACACACACACACACACACACACACACACACACACACATAAACACATATACACACAGGCGGACAGACAAACACACAGAAACACAGTCAGACAGATACACACAAAGACAGATACATACAAAACAAACAGGCAAACACACACCGGCACAGATGCACATACAAACACTCAGACACACACACTATCGGACACAAAAACGCACATAAACACTGACAATAAGACACTAACTCAAACACACACGCTACCATAAACAAAGACACAAAGAATGACATACAAAAATACACATAGAGGGACAGACATACACACAGACAGACACAAAGACGCTCACAAACATTCGCACATGACAAATATATGTAGACAGTCATGCAGATATGGCCACAGACAGACAGACATACAGACAGACACAGAGATGAACACAGACACGCTCATACAGACCATCAACCAAGCACACACACACACACATACATACGTGCATAAATACATGTTGCATACATACATATATACCAAACACACACGAAAAGAGAAAAACACAAAAACAAATACACAAACAAATACAATGGCAGGCAGACACACACGAGAGAGAGAGAGAGAGAGAGAGAGAGAGAGAGAGAGAGAGAGAGAGAGAGAGAGAGAGAGCAGACGAGTCAGACTTATATCACTGAGCTCCATTCTGGGTATACCTAAGTTGTATAAGTTTATGGGTCAAGCTGGTTTAGCTTATATTAAATGATGATCCAGCACTGTAAAACAAGTAATAGCGAAAAAAGTGTAACCTAAAGCAAGTAACCATCTATAAATCAGTGATATTAATGTGCTGAGTTTCCTGACGTCAGCTAGAGACAACAGCAAAGCGAGCAGGTGACAGAGTGAAGCAACAACTGTAAGAGATTATCTTTTCTGTAAGATGATTCATATTTTGGAACGGTGCCTTTAGAAGGTGCTAAGAGAAGAGACAAGGGAAAAACAACAGGATGAAGACTTCTACCCAGACCTGGTTGAAAAGGAAACTTATAATAAGTTTGTTGAAAAATAGACAAGAGAGAACTTTTCAAATGGAAACTGATGAAATTAAAAAGGAACTACGCAAGCTGGGGGGAAAAATGAAGAATTAGTAAAGGAACTAAACAGAAAAGCCACAACAATAGATGAACTATCAGCTGAGACAAATTCACTGAAAACGAAGGCTAGTGAAATGGGATGTACAAAATTGTCAACCATGATGTAATTATGGATGACTTCAGAAATCTATCTATCTATCTATTGCCAGACGCCTCAATCCCGTTTGGGGTGGCCACAAACAAATCGCCTCCAAGTCGCCCTGTCCCCCGCCATTTCACTCCCCTGCTCCCAACTCACACCCTCCTCTCTCATATACCTCTCCACCCCATCTCTCCATCTCATCCTCGGCCTCCCCCTCCCTCTTTCCCCCTCCACCTCACTCACATACACTCTCTTCGTCAGTCTTTCACCCTCCATCCTCTCCACATGGCCAAACCACCTCAGTGTGTTCCTCATAACGCTTCCTATCACATCCACATCAACACCACAACGCTCCTTTATATCCTCATTCGTCAGCCTGTCTCTCCATGTGACTCCACAGGCTCCTCTTAAATAACTCATTTCCACGGCTCTCACTCTTGACTTGTGTCCTTCCAACAACGTCCAAGCTTCACTTCCGTACGTTAGAGTTGGTATCACAATACTGTCATGTAGTAACTTTTTCACTTCCATGCTCACTTCCCTGTTTCTTACCACTGCTTTCAAAGAACCAGCAACCTTTCTTCCCTGCTGTACCCTTTCAAGCACTTCAGAAATGACACAGAGAAAATCTGGCAAGCAAGCAGTCTGATAGACCAAAGTAGTAATACTGAAGAGAAAATGACACAGGTAAATGAAATGATGAGAAATTGCAAAGACACGTCACAAACTACGTATGCTTAAATCGTGAAAGTAAAGAATCAATTAGAAACAAAGGTAGAAGAAAAAAGCATTAAAAAAGAAGTGAAGGAAATCATTAAAAAAAAAACACAGCCCAAAACAGGAAAGTTGTAGAGATTAACAAATCTATTGTAATCAGTGGCATAGGTGAAGACGAAATAAAAAACAAAATCTAAAGGGACAAAAAGGAGATGGAAAATATAATGAACATATTGAAATAGGTATCAGAAGGAGGATATCTGTAATAAAGATAAAGAAGAACATAAAAGGCTAGGTATCAGAGGGAGGATATCTGTGATAAAGATAAAGAAGAACATAAAAGGCTAGGGAATTATGAGAGAAATTAGTCAAGGCCACTGAAAGTAACCTTGCAATGTGCAAACACTGTAGACAAAATATTAATAAAATGCCAACAAACTCACGGAAAAAGAGGAATTAAAAAAAGTATGTATAAAAAGATGCATAACTCAAGAGGAATGGGGATTATTAAAGGAGAAGAGGGAAGAAGCAAAAACAAAGAACAAGGAAAGTTCAGAGGAAGAGAAATTTTTTTTACAAAGTTATTGGATTGCAGGTATGTAGTGGTAGATAACTAACAGGGAATAAAATGGAGGAAGGTAGTAGGCTCAAGCTATGGCAAGTATGTAAACAAGATGTTTAAACTGATGTATCCAAATGTAGATGGAATTGTATCTAAATAAATAGAGATGAAAGATTATACCAAAGAAAAGGAACCACATATTATTTGCATAAATGAAACGATATTAACCCCAAGGATATCAAACGACACCCTAACCTTAGAGAAATACAATATACAGAGAAGAGATATAAATTTAAAAGAGGAAGGAGGAATTATGATATTAACAAAGAAAAATCTACAAGTCCAAGAAATACTCGTAGAACTAGGAATACCCTTGCAAGTAGAATTATTCCAATAGAGATTAACATATGTGAAGGGAAAGCAACTGTGGCAAATTTATACATGCCACTCAGAACAAACACTAGGGAAAGATGCAAATATGAAGGCCTGGCAGAAAGTACTATTCAGAGTTTAACCCGCCCTGTCCCGACCGATTTTCCACCGCTGACTCCCCCCAATCCTGACCAATTTTGGATTTTTTTTGGGGGGGGGCTAAAATCTCTGCTTTTGGTGAGAAACATCGATCATTCATAGAGAAATTGCCACCTGAGGTTTAAAATACTGGATACAGGTAGCAGTACCCCTTATCTTACTGTGTTTTCTATCAGGCTGGCTCCAAAGGAAACGAGTTCTATGGGAGGGTAACTATTCTGCACTACTCATAAATGGTATTTATTTATTTATTTGGTACGAATTTATATGTGGTAAGAGAGTATATTGGTTTTCACAAGTAATATAGGCAATATAAGCATTGTTTCACTCACCAAACACATCAACATACCTAACCTTTTTTGGCGACATTACCTGATCATGATTACGCTACCTAAACTTGTCCTCCACATTGTCATTCTGGCCTTGAATTTCGTACCGTGGCACGACATGTCTTTACTGGCCAGGTCACTGGTAACAGGTGAATTGCCGAGACAATGGTGTGCGGGGGGGGGGAGGTCATGCGGTGTAAGGTATTGTCCCTGCCTGGCATCCTGTAGAGGAAGGTGTCCCTTGTATATGCACCAAAAATCACATGCAAAATTTGAAAAATGTGCAAATGACAGACCTTGCAATTGCCACACGTTTATATACGTCAACTGGAGCCACAGTGACAAGACGTTCGGACTTATATATACGTCAACAGGACGTGGCAGGATAAGAGCATTATTAAATAGAATGGAAGAGAAATTTGAAAGAATCATACTAACTGGAGATTTCAATACAAATATAAATTGGAATACTCTAGTTGTAAGAAGCCAGGAAAGCTGTTGGGATCAAATCTCCTGGATTGTGTGCAAGAGTTTTTCCTAACACAACATGTGAAGAAAATACAACAGAAAAAGAGGACTTGATGATCCATCAGTACATATCACCCTCCATTAGCAAAAGTGACTATGCACTATTAAATTGCAGCCTTCTTCAATAATTCCTTGACTGAACTAATCTCAGCCAAATTTTGCGTGTGAACCTCTCTATCTCACCTCACAACCTGCTGCCTGCTTGCAATCTCATGGAGTCCAGTCGGTTAGCTCTTGATCCATCGTTATCCCATATTCTTGCTACATGACCTGTCCACCTCCATTTCGTTCTTTAATAACTTCTATAATTTCTTTGAATTTATTCTGCTCTCTCACAAAGGTTAATCGCTTCCTGTCTCACAATGTTATTCCCGACCTTGGCCTTACCATTGCTCTTTGAGAACGAATTACTGTAGTATGTTTTCCATCATTGTCATTTTCCAGGTCACAACCTTACGTCAGAGCTAGGATTATATATTCGTTCCTTACGTTTCCATTATATATATTGGCAAGAGACTTTTCATAATGTCTAATTTTACTGAAAGCCAACGGCCACGCCACGTTGAGTACACCGCTTCCCGTCCGATCAGCGAAGTTAAGCAACGTTGGGTCTGGTTAGTACTTGGATGGGTGACCGCCTGGGAACACCAGATGCTGTTGGCATAATGTTCTCCCTACGTGTCGAGTGGGGTTGGTGGAGGATTAGTGCCCCTCCCTGTAAAACAATTATCTCTGAGCCCTTGGCCACCCTGTTTGGGATACATGGCATCTGGCAATGAATGAATGAATGAAAATTCCATCCAATTGTAATGCATCTTTTTATTTCGTTTCCAAGTTGTTTCGTTACTGTTACTATTTGCCCAAAGCAACTGTACCTCTCAACTTCTTCCAGAATTTCTTCGATTATTTTGATGACTCTTTGGTTTATTTGGATTAAGCATTAGTTCTACTCCTGTTGATCTTTAGCCAAAAGCTGAGACTTTCTCTATTTACGTCACTTAACGTTTCTTGCAATGTCTCTGCTGTTTATGAGATTAGGACAATGTCGATGCAAGTCTTAAAGGCTTAAGCTTTCTCCATGCATGTTTATTTCTTCTCTCAATCTAGATTTAAGAAAATACTAAAGCATTCTGCAAATGATTTTATACAGAAGTGTAGCCTATCTTCATGACGCACGCCTTTTTATTTTCAGTCTTATATTTTCTTGAGTCTTTATGTAACTTAACTGTGGCAGTTCCCCTTTCTTATATAATTTCGTGCAGTTTTACAGTGCTCTTGTTTACTTCTTGTTCCTGCAATTAATTCATAACTGATATGTGCTCCACGGAGTAGAAATCCTTTTCGTAATCGACAAAACCTAAGCACAGTGGTTTAGCATATGCTATAGTTTTCTTACAGTAATTAGCCGAATGATTGTGTGTAAATGATCAGTAGTCGAACAGCAGCTTCGGAATCCTGCCTGCTCTCAAGGCTGGTGTTCCTCCAAATTTATTGTTATTCTGTTCGTAAAGCGTTTCGTGAGGAGTCTGTAAATAACTGGTAATCAGCTTACAGGTCGATAGTTACTAAGATGGTTTGAGTTGCCTTTCTTGTAAGACAGAATAATTATTGCATTACACCATGATATTTTTTTTTTCTTCTTAATACATCTCATAAGTAAGTGGGCTAGCTGGGAGACGTATATCTGAGTGTTAACCTCTGATATATCACTACCTTATGTTATTCATTTTACGGAATTCTTAGCGTGATATAATATATATTTTATTTTATATGACGTAATGGAGGTACAGAAGTTTTACCATATATTCACTAAGTTTCCATTGAACATATATCAGTGCAGAGTGACCGAAGCAATCTGAAACTCTGCCATCACTTCTTGGGGCGACTGTACTGTTGACAAACTCAGTATCACATCTGATAATAGAGTATCGGTTTAAGTGACAACGAAGTCGAACAAACACCTCCAGCCAATCAGAATCTCGGCAGGAACAGTGTTGCCATACATGCTTGGCCAGATTAATTCGTATGATGAGGTATAACGCCGCTGACACCCTTGACACTTTTTTTTTAGTCCGCCATTAAACTCATCAATATCACAATCAGGACAACTTAAAGCTGAAACCTGTCCTTTATTTCTGACTGAAAGGTAGCTTAGCATTCGCTTAATTTTACTGGACATAAAGGACTAAAGAGGAGAGTGTATGTGAGTGAGGTGGAGGGGGAGAGAGGGAGGAGGAGACAGAGGATAAGATGGAGGGATGTAGTGGAGGGGTATATAAGAAAGAGGGGTGTGAGCTGGGGGGAAGGTAGCAAAATGGCAGGGGACGGGGCGACATAGAGGCGATTTGTTTGTGGCCATCCCTTCGGGATTAAGGCATCTGGCTATAGATAGATAAATAGATCGATAAAACTTTTTTATTTTTATTGAGTTTCTTTCACTCCTGAAACTGAATTTGGCTGTGCAACCCACCATTCTGTGGTCGTTGTCTGTATTTATTATGGTGATAACTGTGACATTAGTGACTGTGTTGACTGTATCTGTGATAAACTTAATTTCATCCTTTGAGCCTCCATTTGGGCCTCTCATTTTTCTCCCTGTTGTTTTGTGGAAGAATGGATTGATTAGTCTGAAGTTCTAGATTTCAGCAGATTTTACCACTATTTCATCTGTCATTCCTTTCTCCATTTTCCGAATTTTCCCATTGTCCTACATCCTTCTCCGTTTTTCGATTTTCCAACTTTTCCATCAAACCTTCCCATGAGCAAAGTACAGTATATATAGTCTTTTCTACCTCCATAAGCTGGGAACTGTCATCATAAAATGTTTCTATTTTTTTTATCTGTGCACTGAGAAGTGGGTGCATATACTTTCAGGGTGTTTCTTTTGCAGAGTCTGATTACAATCCCTAATAGTCTATCAGACACCATGCTGAATTCAACAACGATCTCTGCAAAATTTCTGTTAATTAGAAATCCAGCACCATAACTCTTTCATTCTGCCTTCATCTGTAGTAATACAGGTTGTCGCTGTCTTGGAGCTGAATTAATTTTTATTTTTTTCTGTGGATCTCACTTACACCTACGGTATTCCAACTAATGTTTTCTAAATCAGTCATTAAGGTATCACGTTTACAATCTTCTGCGAGGCTTCTTATATTGTACGTGTAGATTTCCATGGATTTCAGTTTGTTTCATGTCCCGATCTCTGATTTGCCAAGAATGTGCCTACTTCACCTTTGGTGGCACACTGCCTCAATGCACAGGAGGCAGTACGGTTGAACCTTTAGTAGACGATGATGATCCAACAGGAAAACCCGTAAAATCATTATCAGTAGAATACATATTTGGTTGGCGAGTTAGTGGCAAATAGTCTCACCTGACTACCAAATGGTTTCTGGTGAGACGCAATTCTTGTGCCACTTTATTTCAGTATATTTGGAGAAGCCCCTTATATCTAGAGGGGGTCCCATGGTCCGCTCCATCTAAGACGGTACCTATCCTCATCTTCATACATTATATTTTTCATACTCGTTTTACTGAGTTTTCACAGCCTTTATGTACGGAAGCTCCTAAGAGTTTTGTAACATCATCACAGTAATGAATGGTTCAATGATGGCCCATACTAACCCGCTTCGGCTCGGAAATTTCTCTTGAGGTGAAAAAAATTTTCTGGAGAAAATAACGAGATGGAGCACGGAGAGAGCGCAACACCTACTCCTTGCCATCAAGTCTCTGAACGAAATTTTGATCTAGTTCTTTGATCTTGAACTTTGCTCTCAAATTTGAAATACTTTATCTTTCCGTGGCCATGAACTCTACTAAGTTTGGTTCAAACTGAAGAAAAGAATGTTGGCCTTGCCCTGTGACCTTGATCTTAGTCCTATAGTTTTGAAAATTGAACAATTTAACCTATGAAGAGAGAAACCTGTACTGTACACAGGAAAAATCATCTGGTAAATTAAAATTTAATCTATGTTTAATCTTAAATCATTCCATGAAGTTCAGTCCAAATTGAAAAATAGCTTTTTGAGTTAAAGAGTTGAAAGTCTGATACTGCCCTCTGACCGTAAACCTTGACCGAATGTTTTAAAAATTGAAACAATGCGCCTTTTGGTCACCCTTCGCCCCTGTGTGAAGTTTAGTCTAAATCGGATGAAAGTAGGAAAAGTTGACCTACTCCATACCTATTACGTTTGACCTTTCTCGGGGAATATTTACCGTGCTTCTGACCCAGTGGAGTGAAACCCCTCTGCGAGGTCAGCACTGTTCGTGATTTTTTTGAATATTCATAAGAACAGCGTTGGACTAACAAACCAGTTCACTTCGGTCCAGTGTAAGAAGCAGCTAGAAATAATTGCTGTGATTCGTCGTAACAACAGGTGGCAATTAATTTTTAAAAATCTTAACAATAGCCTCTGTCAGCGATTTTTAAAAATCTCTAAAACTTTTTATGTTTTCCTCCACGTAAAGGTAGAGTAAGGTAAAAAGATTTTTAGACCTGATTCAATACATCTAGTACGGATTTAAATTACTTTTGCAATGTAGAGGATTCCTAGTTACCGTGGGTTTGAAATAACTGATTAAATGCCTGCATAGCATATGAAATATCTGAGAGGAGCATTTGGATTTACATGGAGCGACAGACGAAGAAACAAATGAGGAAGTGAAGGAGCCTTGTGGTGTTGAAAATGAGTGTCACTGAAACCAGTAGGATTAATAATCTGAAAGGGTTTGGGCATGCAGAAAGGATAAAGATTGAAATATATACTAAAAGAATGTATCCCATTAAGGGGAAAAAGGGGAAGGGGAGACAAAGGATGAGATAAAGGGATTACAATATATGAGAGTGATGTGTGAGATGGAGGGAAGGCAGCCAAATGGCAGAGGACAGAGTGACAAAGACGCACTTTGCATGTGGCCACGTTTTCTGGGTTCAGATGCCTGAATATAGACAGACAGCTAGATAGATAGACAGGAGATGATTGCTGCATTCATCTCGCACGGCAGTAGGTGGGGATGTGGTGTGCGTGTGTGTGTGTGTGTGTGTGAGAGAGAGAGAGAGAGAGAGAGAGAGAGAGAGAGAGAGAGAGAGAGAGAGAGAGAGAGAGAGAGAGTGAGAGGTTCAAGATGATAATATAGGCAGCGTTCGGATCGATTGTCTGGTTCCATACAAAAGATTAATAGGGAAGCAGTTTAAAGGAGGGAAAACAAAAGTTCTTTTTAAACAGAATATTAAACAGGTTATATAAACATGAACAAAAGAGTTCTCTTTAAACAGAATATTAAGTAGGCTATATAAACAAGAACAAAAAAGTTCTTTTTAAACAGAATATTAGATATTTAAGCATGAATAAAAGTTCTTTTAAAACAGAATATTAGATATATAAGCATGAATAAAAGTTCTTTTTAAAGAGAATATTAATAAACATGAAGAAAAGTCCTTTTTAAAGAGAATGTTAGATATGTAGGCATGAATAAAAGTTATTAAAAAGAATATTAGATATGTAAGCACTGTGATTTATTATCTGAATATAAATAAGTATACACTGTTAATTACACTTCCCCAGTTTGTTATATCTCTTTAATATTTCTTCTTATCATTGGTGTGTTACACATGACACATCACTTTCCCGATGGAATGAACCCAAGCGTCAGCTCTCCTCCCACATACCCACCCTCACCTCCTCATTCACGCTTCACCTACATCCTGACTCCGCCCCCCTCTCACAGAAATGTTGAAAGCGTCGTCTGTGGCTAAATATCGTATTAAGCAGAAGCCGACAACTTAAGTCCCAGAGTGTACATGTTACAGCATCATCATGTCCGATGCCTTCTCCCCTTCTGTGACTGCCTCGACAGACCAGGGGATGGTCTTCACAGAAACGTCTCTCATGATCGCTGTCATTCTATTGCCGTTATCTTCTCTCTCCTTTATATACTGCTCCGCGGTAAATGGTCTTCCTTCCCTTACGCTCTCTCTCACCTAACTTTCAAAGACTCTTATGTCGCCTACTTAGTGTTTGCTGTACAGAGCGGCCAAATTACCTCGGCATATTCCTTTTAATCCACTCAGCCACCCTGCAACTCCTCCTAACATAACTGACGATGTTAAGATATCAGGCTGTTATGCTTACAGCCCAGCTGGAGTGCAGCAACTTATAGCCTCACGGTCACTGGCGGAAATACACGTTAGATTGGTTTTTAAACAGGTAAACGGACCTGTCCCAGACTGTACTTTACATTCGCATGTGACTAGCTGGAGAGACGCACCTGGGGTAGGTCAAAGTCTTGTCCTGATAGCATGCAGACTACTTGATTCCATCTTCCAGCCAATCATGTTAGTGGGAACGGGAATATTTACGTGTTCTAGGTCTGTCTGGAGCCAGATTTTAGCCTGGTGACTGGCACATGCAAGATGAAGCTCCAGGGTATTTCTGGTTGGTAGTAACTTCTCCGAACTCGCTTAACCCTGGAAAACAATTGAAGTCTGGAATAGCAGTTGGTGGTCAGCTGTTCTGGGGTACATATATGTAGCACACCCGCCGAAACAAATTATTCGGCCGGTGAAGGTCCATCACGACCTTGACTAGCAATGAATATTGTAGGAATATCTTTCAACACCTCTAATTCCCACGTACTCTGAAGGAGGAGGTCACATCCTGTTAGAGCGTGAAAACTAAAGAGATTATTCCTACATCTTGGTGAAGGATTTGTCAATAGATGACATTGGATAACAGTTTCTCTTCTTGGTTGTTCCAGAGATCATCCACACCTCTGTTGCTTCTGCAGTCACTAATTGCACCAGTAGAAGCATAACATTTGTATCTCCGCACTGACCAGGATTCTTTCATATCCTTTGTTTGTTGCCTCATATACATGGAAGATAAGTCTTTTATCGGCTTCCTCATGGATTGCTTGAAGGGGGACATAGCCTCTCATGGAAGATCTTACCTTAGTAGCCCTACTCCTGATCATAGCTCTTATCGTTCTGATAAAGTTTTACCCTTTTCAATGAGCTAGATACCTCCTCCTCTACCCCTCCCTCTACACTCCCTTCTTCTTCCTCTACTTCTTCCCCTATCGTTCACTCTCCTGCCTCGCTTCATACCCCGTCTTGCTCTCCCTTAACTACCACTACCTTCTCTCTCTCCCACTCCTCTCCTACCGCCACTTCTGCACTTCCAGCCATGGCCAACCCTCCACAGTCTATCTATCTCGACGATGCCAATCGTCCCAAATTTACCGGCCAGGACCCAACTTGGTCTGTCTATGATTTCCTCAAAGAAGTCGAAACAGACATCCACAATCGGCAGATTACCGATGAATCGCTCAAAGTAGCGTACCTCATGGGTCGCTTGCACCACGGCAAATCGGACATCGGATCCGCGATCTGTGCAGGACATTTCGATAGCATTCATACCTACCCCTGGGGGTAGGGGGGTTTCAAGAATACTCCCCCAGTATCCCTGCTTGTCGTACGTGGCGACTAAAAGGGTTGGTGGTGGGTTAGTGCCCCACCCCGTAAAAAGAACTAACTAATAAAGCAAATAAAGTGCCTCGGACCCGGACGGACCATACGTTGACGACTAAGGAACGGACAAAGGACATTCTGAGAGTGGGAACATGGAATGTGAGAGGAGTGAATGATGAAGTGAAAGAGAGAGAGATTGTCCAGGTGCTTGAGGATGCAAAAGTGGATATATGTGGATTGACTGAAACTAAATGGAAAGGTGAAAGGATGAGAGAATGGGAATACGGTGTAGGTATATGTGCGGGAGTCAGTGAGAATGAGAGGGCAAGAGAGGGAGTATGTCTGATGATAAGCAAGAAGTGGAAGGAGAATATAAGAGAGTATGGAACAGTGGGTGCAAGGATTGTATGGGTGAGGATGAAAGTAGGTATACAAGCATGGGCGATTGAATGTGTGTATGCTCCAACAGAGGATCGAGTGGCAAGAGTGAAAGATGAGTTTTGGGCGAGAGTAGAAGCATGTATGGACAAGTTTGAGAGGAGCGAGAGAGTGCTGTTGATTGGAGACATGAATGGCAAAGTTGGGAATGTACGAGTGGATGGAGTGGTTGGTCAGTGGGGTGTGCCAGCTGAAGTAGATGGGAATGGTAGTGCTTTGGTGGACATCTGTGCTGGTAAGGGGTTGGCAATAGCCAACACCTACTTTCGTCATAAGATGATCCACCGGTATACATGGAGAGTAATGAGGAGGATGGATGGTGAACTTGTTGAACGAAAGGCAATGATAGACTACGTGTGTGTGGATGAGCGAAGAAGAAGACAAGTGTTGGATGCAAGAGTGTGGAGAAGGTGGGGGAATGGAGTCTCGGACCATCACTTAGTGATGGCCAAGGTAGAGCTGCAAAGAAAGTGGTTGAGGAGACGAAGGGGAAGACAGGAGGAAGCAGCTCCTGTGAGAAGAGTGGAGAAATTGCAAGATAGTGAGAAAATGACAGAGTATAAGAGGATAGTGGAAGAAAGATTGGGAAGGTACGAGTATGAGCTAGAGCAGATGGAAGGGGTGGAAGACGTATGTAAGATATTCACGGAAGAGATAAGCGCAGCGTGTGAGGCGGTTTGTGGAGTGAGGAGGAGATGCAAGGGTGTGCAAGGGACAGCATGGTGGAATGATGAGGTGAAACGAGCTGTGGAACAAAAGAAGAAGGCATATGGTGAATGGTTGGCGAGTAGAGGTAGGGGAGAAGATGAGAGAGAGAAGAGAGAGGTATATGTGAGCAGGAGAAGGAAGGTTAAGAGACTGGTGAAGGAGAGTAAGAAGAAAGTGGATGAAGAGTTTGGGAGGAATCTGAGTGTGAAATGGAGGGAGAGTAAGAAATTGTTTTGGAAGGAGGTAAAGAAAGTAAGGCAGTGTGAAAGGCGAAATAGTAGGGGAGTGAAAGATAGGAATAATAGATTGTTGGTGGAGAAGAGAGAGAAATTGAGGAGATGGAAGGAGCACTTTGAGGATTTGTTGAATGTAGAGAGTGAGAGCAGTGTGAGTATAAGTGGTTGGGGAATGGCTGGGAGAAGAAGAGATGAGAGGAGGGAGGAAGAGATCAGTAGGTCGGAAGTAGTGGAAGCGTTGAAGAAGATTAAGCTGGGAAAGGCCCCAGGAATTGATGGAGTGTGTGGTGAAATGCTTAGATATGGGGGTGAGATTGTTGTGGAGTGGATATGGAAGTTGTGTAGATTGGCTTGGGAAGAGGGAAGGGTTCCAGAGGACTGGAAATCAGGTATAATTGTTCCTCTGTACAAAGGAAAAGGGGAGAGAGAAGTATGTGGTAACCATAGGGGTATTTGCCTTCTTAGTGTGACTGGTAAAATATATGGTAGAATACTCATTGATAGGGTTAGGCATATGACAGAGGAGCTAGTTGGAGAAGAACAAGGGGGATTTAGGAAGGGAAAAGGGGGTGTAGATCAGATATTTGTTCTAAGATGTTTAGTGGAGAAGTATCTAGAGAAGGGAAGGAAAGTGTATGCTGCCTTCATGGATTTGGAGAAAGCTTATGACAGAATAGATAGCCAAGGTATGTGGAAGGTATTAAGAATATATGGAGTGGAGGGGAAATTGTTGAGTGCTGTGAAGAGTATGTACGAGGGAGCTAGGGCTACAGTGCGAGTGGATGGTGAGCTGAGTGAGTTCTTTGATCTCACTGTGGGACTGAAGCAGGGGTGTGTGATGTCTCCATGGCTGTTTAATATATATATGGATGGGGTTGTAAAGGAGGTGCAAGGTAGGGCAGTGGAATGAGGGTGAGATTTGGAAGCTTCCGGTGTTGCTGTTTGCTGATGATACAGTATTGTTGAGTGAAGATGAATGGGAGTTGCAAGGTTTGGTGAATGAATTTGGGACAGTGTGTAGGAGGAGGAAGCTGAAAGTTAATGTAAACAAAAGTAAAGTTATGGTGTTTGAGAGGAATGAAGTCACAGAGTGTGCAGTGAGGTTGGATGGTGAGGATATGGAGAATGTGAGTGCATTCAAGTACTTGGGTAGTGTGATGAGTAAGGATGGAACTTTGGGGGATGAAGTACGTGAAAGGGTACAGCAAGGAAGAAAGGTTGTTGGTACACTGAGAGCAGTGATGAGAAATAGGGAGGTGAGTATGGAAGTTAAGAAGTCACTGCATGATGGTATTGTGATCCCTACCCTGACGTATGGAAGCGAGGTGTGGACCTTGCAAGAGGGGAACAAGTCAAGAGTGAGAGCAGTGGAAATGCGTTACTTGAGAGGAGCATGTGGAGTGATGTGGAGGGACAGGTTGACGAATGAAGAAGTGAAGGAACGTTGTGGGGTAGATGTGGATGTGGTTGAAAAGATTAGGAGAAATACACTGAGGTGGTTTGGACATGTGGAGAGAATGGAGAATGAAAGACTGACTAAGAAGGTGTATGTAGGTGAGGTGGAGGGAGGGAGAGGGAGGGGTAGACCGAGGATGAGGTGGAGGGATGGAGTTGAGAGGTATATGAGGGAGGGGGGGGTGAGTTGGGGAGAGGGGAGTCAAATGGTGGGTGACAGAGTGACTTGGAGGCGTTTTGTCTGCGGCCACCCTTTGCGGGATTAGGGCGTTGGGCTATAGATAGATAGATAGATAGATTCATACCTTTGCTGATTTTCGTACGGAACTCATCAGCCTTTGTTGCCAGCATTCAAATACCATGTCTCTCATGGGATTCCTTAATCTCCTAAACCAAATGGATGAGGACTTGAGGGTCCCAGCGCAACATGCCAAGCTATGCGAAGCTGCCGCCGCCATGAAAGCAACTAGTAGCGAAATGCTGCAATTACTGGTAGGCACGAAATGGTTAGAAGACAAAAATGAAGTTCCAGTGATTTCACTCACCAACTTTGCTGACTTAATTGGTTACCTGAGATTCCTTCACTGGCTTACTCCTAAACAGCGAGAGCTAGCCTTGGAAATCGGTTTCAGTCCAGGAGATAAAATTATTCAGGTCACTAAAGTCATTCATGAAAGAACAGGTTCGAACTACACGCGTCAGGGCACCACCCAACCCTTGGCCTCCTCAGTCTGTCACACCTCCACTACCCCAGACCAATTTCGCTCCCGTCCCACCACACGCGGCAGACCTGCCACGCATCGTTCTCCTACCGCAGGTCGTGATCAATCTAGCTTCCGACGAAACAGACAATCTTTGATTCTTTGCTGGCACTGTGGTCATCCTGGACATCGAGAATCCAGTTGCGCGTAACTACAAACGTTCTCACTCCCAAACCAGACAGTGTACGCCTTCCTGCTCACGTCATCCAAAATGCAAATACCACAAATCCAGCACGACTCACACCACTGAGGAATGTCGTTACCTCAACTGCCAACAGTCGGGGGAAGCGCCGCGCCCGTATCAGACCAATATCACGTAGAACCAGCAACCCAAATCCACATCTGCCATGTAGGTCCCATAACATCCTCGGGTTTAGTCATTCTCGGATGCAGTCATGACATACCAACGTCATTCTTCTTGGACACAGGATGTATAGTAAATCTGATCTCCGACAATTCCTTACATCTTATTCAACGACATCACAACCACGTCAGTTTCCTAGAACCAGCAGACATTCGCCTATGTGGTGTCGAAGGCTCAGAGTTTAAGGTTAAGGGAAGAGTCACCCTAGAAGTCAAACTACACAGAGATTTGCCCCCTATCCCAATTGAATTTCATGTCACTAATGACTTGCAGTATCCCGCAGATGCCCATATTGGTGTCTCCACCATGGCACAACACTCCATTGCATTATTACCTGCTTGTGGTAGTATAGACATTTCTGGATTCCTAGTACACAGTATGGAATGTCCCCGTCCTGTTCTTATGATCAAATCAGTCCTTCAGTTACCTCTGTCCTGATCCCTACCAAAAAGTCCAGACCAGCCCAAACCATCACCATCATCATCTGAGAATACAGAGATCATTCCTTTACTGACATAAATTCCTCCATATCTACTGCTACATCCTCTCAGCCTTCGGAAATGGCTCTTACCTCCTCTCCCGACAACACTATCGCTGACTCAGACAAGTCTCAGTTACCTACCTCACACAGTGTGAATGATCTTCTCCAACACGCAGAGACGAAACGTGCAGTAACGAATACGTGCACAATTTTGTTACCGCATGAATTCACCAAAGTCTCTGTTTGTGTTGCCGGTGCGAAACAAGGAGTGGATGTACTAACACTAACTGAGACATGTTGTGTGAATGGCTTGACTTATGAGTCAGCGTGGTGTACAGTCTCAGAGAACAGTTTATGCTACCTGTACTTGCTCAATGTCACAAATGCTCCACTAAAACTTAAAAGTGGTGTAAAGATTGGAGACTTCCTAGTATACCCAGCGGCCGTAAAGGTGTGCCAGGATTCCTCAGTTCCTACTATTCAGACTGGTGATTGTACGCCAATCGGTGTATGTACTATTAACTCTACGGGATCTGCGCTGACATATTCACCCGATATGCTCTCACATCTCACTTGCACAGATTTCCAAGAAAATACGCCTCAACTCCTCGACCTTCTGACCTTGTACAGAAACGTGGTTGCCTTACCCGGTGAACTGATGGGCAGAACAGACCTTGTCAAACATACGATTGAACTACTACCAGGAACTCAGCCGATTTACATACCAGCGTATCGATTTCCTCACAGCCAGAGAAAGCAGACAGATCAAATGGTACAGAACTTGTAAGACCAGGACATAAATGAACCCTCCGTCAGTCCATGGAATAGTCCACTTTTCTTAGTACCAAAGAAGGACGGCAACTTTAGACCAGTAGTCGACTATCGTAAGGTCAATTCTGTCACCGTTCTAGACCGTTTCCCGTTACCCGTCCTCACTGATTTGGTAGAATCCCTTGGTGAAAATAACGTAGTCTTTTCATCTTTAGACCTCCTCAGCGGGTACTCGCAGGTCGAAATGGAAGAGTCCTCTCGCCCAGTTACAGCTTTCAGCACCCCTTCCAGACATTTTCAGTTAAAGAGACTCCCTTTTGGTCTGAGAAATGCTCCTTCCATGTTCATGCGACTTATCCATTCAGTCTTCAGCGGTATGATGAGACACTCTCTTTTTGCTTACTTAGATGATATCATTGTTGTGAGTAAATCCATCCCTGACCATTTTACCAAACTCCAGCAAGTCTTTGAACACCTAAAGCTCGCAGGCTTGAAAATTAATCTCAGTAAATGTGACTTCCTGCGAAAAAAAATCAAATTCCTAGGCCATGTCGTAGATGCACAAAGCATTCATACTAATGAGGATAAAATTAAGGTGATTATTAACTTCCCAGAACCTGCCACTACCGAAGCTGTACCAAGTTTGTTTGGCCTCAGTGGCTATTATCGTAGATTCATACAGGATTATGCGAAGATTGCCGCTCCTCTGACCCACTTACTCAAGCAGAATGTGCCCTTTGTTTGGACTAACGACCAGTCACAGGCTTTCCAAAAGCTAAAGACAGCTCTTGTAAATGCCCCTGTTCTAGCGTTCCTTGATTAAACCAAACCCTTTCTTATCTGCACAGATGCCTCGGGCACTGGCCATGGTGCCTTTTTGATGCAACTCGATGAAGCATCAAGGAAGTGCGTAATAGCGTATGCTAGTCGCACCTTTCAACTGCTGAATGTAACTACAGTGCCAAAGATCTCGAAGCGCTAGTGGTAGTCTGGTCTTTGAAACATTTCAGAGATATAGTCTATGGTTATCCAGTGCATATCCAAACAGACCACCTTCCACTACGTGATTTGTTCAAGAACCGCAACCTAACAGGTAGGCTAGCTAGATGGTCCGTCATCATCCAGGACTTTAATCCCACTTTTCAATATGTACCAGGCAAGTTGAATGTAGTCGCAGACACACTCTCACGTCACGTAGTAGCAGCTATAACATCACTGCAGCCCAAAGTAACTGAAAACACTACACTAAAGTCAGAAGTTGTTCGAAACTTTCGCGCCAAGACCCCATATGGTCCAAGGTCATTTATTTCCTAGAATCTGGTGATGCCTCGACCTTACCTACTCTGCCAGTATCACTAGATGAGTTCATGCTAGATGATGATCTCTTGTACAGGAAAACACTACTAACAGGAAAAGACATGCCCAATCGCGAAGTACGCCAACTTGTTGTCCCCACTGACCTGATACCAACGGTTCTTCACATTGTTCATAATACCCCTCAAGCTTCCCATCCAGATAAAGACCGATGCTTGCGCCAAGCACGTCTCAAATACTATTGGCCAACCATGCGCTGTGATATCAATGCCCACTGTGACTCTTGCCTCTCCTGCCACTGCCACAAAGGATCAACCGGCTTACCTGCACCTCTCTTACAATATCCAATCCCGTCACGACCATGGGAAACTGTCTCAATCGATCTCTTAAAACTACCTCTCACGGAATCCGGCACTGAGTACTTGTTTGTAGCGGTTGACCACTTCTCCCGCTACTGTGTCCTCGTACCCCTCTCCGACAAGACTGCGAAGAGCGTTGCACGTGCCTTTGTAGATCACATAACTTGCCCGTTCAGTACCCCTCATGCCATTCTTACTGAAAACGGTACAGAGTTCAACCATAGCCTTCTAGATGAGATCTGTCGCCGCTTTCATATCAGTAAGTGCAATGTTGTGCCTAACCACCCGGCTTCCAATGGTCTTGTAGAACGCCACAACCGAAAAATCTTAGAGTGCCTTAGACATCTAGGCTCCCATAATTCGTCCTGGGATGACTGGATTCTCCAAGTGACATCCTCAATCAATAGATCCATCAATGCATCCATTGCTGAATCTCCCTTCTTCGTCCTCTTTGGTTTTGACAAGGATCTCCCATACTCTTTCTTATCCTCAAAGCCAGAACCCATCTACAACATGGATGATTATGTTAAACTCAAATTGGCCAACTTCCAGACAATCCACCAGTATGTCCAATCCACTTTTGGTCCTCCTCTTAGGAGGATATGCTGCAGCGCCAACATAAGTCCGCCTCTTCTATCACTATCAATATAGACGATCTTGTCTTTGCTCATTCCCATACGCATTCCTCTAAGTTGGATGACAAATTTACAGGGCCCCACCGCGTCCTCACTCAACAAGGCAACGAATTTCACCTCCAGGACCTGTCCACTACGGACACCAGATGGGTCCACGTCGATGACTTAAAGCGAGCACCCTGTGGCCTCGTGTTGGAAGACTCACTTACACAACCTCCTGTCCCCCCTTCCCCTCCACACATCTCTCAATCTACTCCGTCTCCACCTATCCCTCAGTCTCCTTCATCTCCACCTCCACCTGCTCATTCTTCAACCAGTCAATATCGGTCCAAACTGCGCTCTGCCCATCAACCTCTTCAAGACCTCCCCCATTAACTCTACCATGATTTTCTAGGTACAATGTTAGCGATCTCCTTGCTGGCAGTGCTGACCCTCCTGGGGTCTGGGTTAGGTCAGGACGATGGTGGAGTACGTTCCGGGGCCTTGGTCAGCTCAGGAGGTGAGGTAATGCTTATCGACGAACTAGTCTCCCTGCGCTACGATCTTGCGCCCCTGGCCGACGTAGCCATTGCCCTACCTGCCTACGTGCACCAGCTCCATGGAATCCAGACCCATCTCACGGCCATCATGGGGACGCACAACCCAAATGAGTATCTCTATAACCTTTTCCTACCACTCTCCTGGCAATTGCAATACATAAGTAACAGATTCACTGAGCTCAATGACACATTTTCCATTCAGATACCCGTTGTTCGTTCTCGTGTGAAACGAGGTCTCTTCGACTTCAGCGGTGAGATTCTAAGTGGCTTGTTTGGCGTTGCTACAGCCCGTGACATTTCTGGCTTCAAATCTGATCTCACTCATTTAGCTTCAGCCCTAGAATCCCAATGCCGAGTCATCAATATCCAAAACACTATGTTGCAGAAGCTTACAACTCACCTAAATGAAGTCACGTCCACTCTAAACAACTTCACTGATATCTTACAATGACACCTTTCAGATCTCAACATTATCTCTCAGTTCTTCTACCTCAAACTCAACATGGATAATATCCAACTGGCCACTGACTCTCTCCTGTCTCATGTCTCTACCTTTGTTTGTATCCTGGTCGATGCTATAAATGAACGTGTCACTGCCGACTTAGTACCTGTCTCAGCTCTCCGTTCTGTCCTGGAATGGGCTCACTCCACCTTCGGTCTATCCCCAGTCCTCCCATACTCCTCCCTCGAATATTATTATCCTGTTCTCGAAGCCACTCTTCTCACCAAATACGTCGTTGTCCATATTCCTCTCCGTTCTGCCATCACCTTTAACCTTTTCCACATCATTCCCTTCCCTTTCTGCCTCAACAACTCCTTGTTACAAGTATCTGTTCCTTCAGAATATTTCCTCCTCTCCTGTGATCCTCTTTCAGTTGCCTTCCTTTCTTCCACAGACCTCCAGAAATGTTCCTCCCTTACTCCGACCTCTTGTCTCTGTGCTGCCCACCTTTTCGCTATCTTCCCTAGCAGCGCTACACCCTGTGAGTCTGCTTTAGTTCGCAACCATTCCATCTACTCGGTCTGTTCCTTTGTCCCAGCTTCTGAACTCCCGGTCCACCATGCTCACCTCAACCATGTCCAGTACTTCTTCTTTGCTGTTCCCATCTCTGTCACAATCATGTGTCCTGGTTCTTCGGTTCGATCCGTCCCTGCTAGTGGTCTCTACAAAGCACCAGACTATTGTACCGTCAAATCAGAGTCCGTCATCACTTACGCCACTCGCTATCACCAAGCTGTCCGTACACACTCCTATGACATCTTTCAACCAATCGACATGCCTTCAACCCTACCATCTGCCAACATTACCATCACCTGCCCTAACTTGCGCATGCTAACATTCCTCAAGGAGAGTGACTTCATTATGGATCAATTTTCTCTGGCGTTCAGCCGTTCATGGGTTCATCCAATAGTTGTGTTTCCCCCTGTGGTTATCACTTTCATAGGTTTTCTGCTCATCATATGTGCAGTGCATTGCTGTGTCAGGAAAATGGAACGCCGACTCCAGGAAATCAGAGTCGCTACAGACCTAGTATGCCCTACACACGACATAGAAACTCCCCGTACTTAGTGCCCTCACATTCAGTGACTACCAATGCCATCTGACAATTAACCAAACTGTGAACGGAACTCTGCCTACTAGAAAATGATGGTATTTTTTTTAATGCATTATTGAGTGACAGTGTATCCTACAGAAACTAACAAAAAAAAAAAAAAATGAACGAAGAACAACAAAAGAACTCTCATATCTACTCCTTGTTTATCATGTATCAAGATATTATTGTATAATCCCCATTATGTCTATGTATACCTTCGACCCTTACTGGACACATACCTATTAATCCTTGTATATCTTATATGTATATATCCTTCTAATTCCCTCCCCTAAACATGCCCATGTCTCCCCTACTGCCTCTGTATCATACTTATCCCTTGTACAAACCTCCCCGACCCTGCTTTAGTAATATAATCAAACACCATATAACTCCTGGTGTCAGGAGACACCATCTCAGCCACCGGGGGAGTAGTGTACCCCCCCTACAATATGTCTATCCCCGATGTATATATGCCCCCCCCAATGCATACATGCCCCCATAAACTTGCTGACCTAGCATGCTTTCCCAGGGCCCCAAGCCTGGGAAGACGGCGCTACTGCATCAGTTCAGGGCAGACAGTCAAGAAGGGCAGACTATTTTGTTGTGAGCTCATAATAAACTCCTTAACTAGCTGTTTATACACGGAGTTTCTATCACCAAAGTATTGCAAGTTACAACAATAATAATAATCATTATAATAATAATAATAGTAGTAGTAGTAATAATGGTAATAATAATAATAATAATAATAATAATAATAATAATAATAATTGTAATAATAATAAAACCAATAATAATATTAAAATATTGGCATACAAATACTTGCACTATACTGTACATGAATAACAGTGTGACAGTCACTCTTTCAAGTAGGATGATTCAACTGCTAAGAAAAGTTAAAGCAGTGAGTGGACCTTCCAAGCATTTAGACCCTTGTTGTCAGAGAATTTTCATTGCAAACAACTGAAATCGTAAAAAATATATATATATATATATGATAATTTGACCTTTGTGAACCTAAAATTTACTCCCAAAATCAGTTTTTACTGGGGCATCCACCCATATTTGTTCTGTTAATCTTTGGGTGTACACCTGTTATTATCACGACAGTGCTGCCCAACTCATTTCTAGGAAAATTGTCGTCGAAGAATTATGAAACTGAGTCATTAATACGATGTGTTTGTTGGGCTTCGAAAATCACATCACAGGATTTAAAGTCACTGGTTAGTCTCATAATATATTAGATACTTATATATAATTTTTTTTTAAGTCGGCAACTATACCTGGATTGTCGAACTACCTTTGACAATTCCGGTGCTCTTACTCCAGCACTTCCCTCCTTTGACTTCCTCATGGCTGACATTAAAATTTCTTCAAATGATGTGCTTTCTCCTATCACTCGCCTCAGTACTAACGAGACAAATGGGCCTGGCGGGGTCCCTTCTGTTGTCCTGAACAATTGTTCTGTGTGTACACCCGGCCTAGGTAAACACTTTCGCCTTTGTCTGTCAACATTTACCTTTCCTTCTTGCTGATTTTTTTTTTTTTTAATGCAGGGAAGAAGGAGCCAAAGACCAGAAGCCCATAAGATTGTTCACTCCAAGAAAAAGTAAGAACAAGATATCAGAGAACCAAATTCAAGATCTGTTCATTTTGAGATGCCTGGACACACCACATTGGAAGACTGGAGGTCATAGGCAGTAGGAAATACAGACACAGGAAGACAGTTCCAGAGTTGACCTGTTCCGTACATGAAGGATTGGGAGAAACGGTTAACTCCTGCATTTGAGAGTTGGACGGAAAAGGAATAAGAGTTTGTGGCTAGACGAGTGTTGCTCGCCCACCGTAGTGGTGGAGGGATGCAAGCTGACAGTTCAGAGGAGCAGTGATCATTGAAGTAGGTAGAGGAAAAAGATAAAGATGCAACAGTGCGACAATGAGACAGAGGTTGAAGGAAGCCAGTAAGAGGGGTAGAGTTAATAAAACGAAAAGCCTTTGACTCCACCTTGTACAGAAGAGCTGTATGTGGGGAGCAAATACAACCACTGTATAAAGTCAACAACTATGCGGGGGTAAGGAAGGCACGGAACCAGCATAGCATACCTAATCTCTTGGAAGTAGATTTTACTAGAAAAGTAATATGATCTTTCCAAGTTAAATCCTGAGAGCATGACACCCCAGATATGGTTAAATATGATGCAGGATTGAGTTGCATATTGTTAAAAATTAGAGGATACTCCTGTGGAAGATGTTGCCAAGTTGAAAGATGTAAGAACTGAGTTACTGGAGCATTAAAAACAAGATTACTTTTACCCCAACAGAAATATGAGCCAAGTCAGGTACTAGGTATGCCATAGCCTCATTACTTGTTTGTTGAAGTAACTGCTGAGATGGACGCTGAGGGAAGCGAATGGAAAGGTGAAGGGTGGAGTCATCAGCATATGAGTACACAGGGTTAGATGCATAGCTTAAAATGTCACTGATGAATAGAACGAAGAGAGTTGGTGATACGACAGAACCCTGAGGAACACCGCTATTGGTAGCTCTGAGAGAAAAACGGTGGCTATCTACAACAGCTGCGTTAGAACGACCAGAAAGAAAGCTAGAGATGAAGACACAGATAGAAGGATAGAAACCATAAGAGGGCAGTTGGGAAATTAAAGATTTATCCCAGGTTCGAGTGCAATATCAAAGCCTTTGCCGTAGTCTAGAATGTAAGAAAGTGTTCTGGAAGGAGGCAAAGAGAGTTAGAAAGGGTGATAAAGAAGGTAGGAAAGGAGTAAAAGACAAAAATGGCAGATTGCTAGTGGAGCAGGAAGAAAAAGTGAGCAGATAGAGAGAACGTTTTAAGGATTTGTTGAACATAGAGAATGAAAGTACTGCTACTATAAGTGGCTGGGGAATGGCTGGATGAAAGAGACAGATGAGAGCGGAGGAAAAGATCAGTAGGATGGAAGTAGAGGAAGCAATGAAGAAAGTCAAAATAGGGAAAGCTCCAGGAAATGACGGAGTGTGTGATGAAATTCTGAAGCATGGTTTGTTTTAACCATTTTATTACGCCCAAGGAACGGCAGACCTAGTAACAAGATCATGAGATCTAGTATTATGTAACTCGCTTCGTGCAGGGCACGCTGTTTTGTCACATAGAAATAT
This sequence comes from Coenobita brevimanus, assembly GCF_032717465.1. NCBI lineage: Eukaryota > Metazoa > Arthropoda > Malacostraca > Decapoda > Coenobitidae > Coenobita > Coenobita brevimanus. The sequence continues at coordinate 35,605,947 of NC_136966.1, forward strand.
TGGAGTTTACAAGACAGGAGTTAGCATCCACCAAAGTACTGTATACAGAGGAACTAGTGTCCTTCAGGTCAAGCTGGTTTGTTACATAGATAAATTGGAGTGTTCAGTACAGGAGTTAGCATCCACCAAAGTATTATGTACGGAGGAGATCGTGTCATGAGGGGGACGCTGTGTCGTTACATAGATATATTGGAGTTTACAATACAGGAGTTAGCACCCACAAAAGTATTATGTAAAGAGGAACGCAGTGCACGTTGTTTTGTTACACAGACATGTTGGAGTTTACAATACAGGAGTTAGTATCCACCAAAGTATTATGTGCAGAGGGACTCATGTCTTGTAGGGCACTCTTTTGTGTTACAAAAATATATTGAAGTTTACAAGAAAAGAGTTTCTATCAAAGTACAGAGGAACTGGTGTCTCGCCGGGCATGCTGTTTTGTTTCACAGACATAGGAGTTTACAATAGGAGTCAGTATCCACCAATGCATTATGTACAGTGGAAACCGTGTCCCACAGGGCACACTGTCTTATCACATAGATATGTAGGAGTTTAAAATACAGAAGTTTGCATCCACCAATGTATTATGTACATAGAGGGCACGCTGTTTTGCTACATAGATGGATCAGAGTTTATCACATAGATATGTAGGAGTTTACAATACAGAAGTTTGCATCCACCAAAGTATTATGTACATACAGTAGGAGCTCGTGTCATGCAGGGCATGCTGTTTTGCTACACAGATGAATCAGAGTTTACAATACTGAAGTTAGCAACCACCAAGGTGTGGATATCACATGAGAATGATATCTAAATGATTGTCTGTGAGCAGATAATTACACATATCAATCAGAGACTGTCCCTGAGGCAGTAGGTCTCTGACTGAGGGACACTCAAGGCAGTAATGCTGAAGGTTGTTGGCATTAGGACGGTCACATGGTTTGCAGGAGAAGTGAGGTACGTCCCCAACCTCAGACTTACAAGACAGGGCGATATTCTAGCCGAAAAGTACAGCAGACACAACACTGTGCCTGCGAACCAAAAGACCATGTCAACGAAAGTTGGGAGGAGATAGACGGAAGTGGTTGTAGTGTTAGATGAAGACACTCCGAGTCTGCTCAGCATTCCTGCGATAGAGTGTAGGGAGAATAGCAATTGAATGTATCTTCTTTTTGTAGCAGAAGAGGGAGATTGTAACATCATTAGGAAGAGGCAGTCTATAGGCATTTTTCGTGGAGGTCAACAATGTCATTGGCTGCAATTCTGACATGTGAAGCAATCCACAAAAACCATATGGTAAGAGAATTTTCATGAGCTGAAAATAACTGGCATAAGATTTGTTGAACTAAGCAGCAGCATGTGGGTTTTGGAAACTAGATGGCTTGAAGGGCAGACTGAGAGTCACAGATATCTACACCATCCAATCTTTGCTGAGAGAGGAGACTAACTGCATGCAATAATCCCTGTAGCTTGCAATAAGTAGAGCTAGACAAGTTCGGTAGTCTGCAGCCAACTCAGCATCCCTCTGGTGGGTCCAAATCAGGAGAGTAGATGGGGCATTCATCACTCCCTTCTGCTTGCAGGGAACCGTCAATGTAGAAAGGATGCACAGCAGGAACTGAGGAAGACACTCTGGTGATGGTCTCCAAAGCTAAATGTTAGTGGTGGGTCTGCCTTGGAGATAGGAGTAAAGCAGATTTCAAGATTAGGAATCCTCCAGGGAGGGGAACAATGATCCACATCTGCCACAGAAACATTGAAATCAAATCTTCGGAGGATGAAACAGGCTATATTAACGAGGGTGGCCGCTGGGTCGAAGTGGAGGTCAAAGTACTACAGAGTCAAGTGAAGTTCTGATGACATTAGAATAATTAGGGGCAAGACTGGGAGAACAAAGGAATTTGCGCTGAATTAAGAAACACTGGTGTATATTCTCTCAACAAGAGGGAGAAGATTGAGTTCAGTTTGCATTGTTCACTATCCTGTTGGAAAGAGGACAGCCCCGGATGTACCTCATTACTTGGTTCTGAAAATTTTCAGTGGGTTCCAAGGACGTCTTCGGGAGTTGACTGAGAGCAGGGGAGAGATATTCGACAACTGACCATATGAATCAATGTAGATAGGTCAGGCCACAGGGATAAAGATTCGTGCAGCACTGTTGATGAGCTACTTGAGGGGAATGAAGCACTGTTGCAGCCAATCTAGGAGGTCTCGGATGATGGGATGAACGCATTGTCTTACAGGTATGCTTGGGGTAATCAATACAGGTGTACCCAGGTAAAGGTATCCCCTGCACAAGGGGATGACACTATTTCTTACAGTGAATTCTGGAAGTGTTCATGGGTTGCGGAAAGAAAAGGTTCTACTTTTTTCTGGAGAGAAGGTGAGGCCACAAATGGAAAATGATTGGTAGAATGACTGGAGGAAGTGTTGAAGATCTTCTGGATAGCTGGAATGAATGCATACATCATCAGCATTACATGTAACAGTGGTTCCAGGAATGTTGCAAAAAAGAGAAAGTAACCAGTGCACAAAGACATTAAGAAAAAACAGGCTTAGAACACCACCTTACAGAGTGCCATGTTCAAAGGTCTTGGAGGAGCTACATCTATCTATCTATCTATCTATAGCCCGACGCCCTAATCCCGCAAAGGGTGGCCGCAGACAAAACGCCTCCAAGTCACTCTGTCACCCACCATTTGACTCCCCTCCCCCCAACTCACCCCCCCCTCCCTCATATACCTCTCAACTCCATCCCTCCACCTCATCCTCGGTCTACCCCTCCCTCTCCCTCCCTCCACCTCACCCACATACACCCTCTTAGTCAGTCTTTCATTCTCCATTCTCTCCACATCTCCAACCCACCTCAGTGTATTTCTCCTAATCTTTTCAACCACATCCACATCTACCCCACAACGTTCCTTCACTTCTTCATTCGTCAACCTGTCCCTCCACGTCACTCCACATGCTCCTCTCAAGGAACTCATTTCCACTGCTCTCACTCTTGACTTGTTCCCCTCTTGCAAGGTCCACGCCTCGCTTCCATACGTCAGGGTAGGGATCACAATACCATCATGCAGTGACTTCTTAACTTCCATACTCACCTCCCTATTTCTCATCACTGCTTTCAGTGTACCAACAACCTTTCTTCCCTGCTGTACCCTTTCACGTACTTCATCCCCCAAAGTTCCATCCTTACTCATCACACTACCCAAGTACTTGAATGCACTCACATTCTCCATATCCTCACCATCCAATCTCACTGCACACTCTGTGACTTCATTCCTCTCAAACACCATAACTTTACTTTTGCTTACATTAACTTTCAGCTTCCTCCTCCTACACACTGTCCCAGATTCATTCACCAAACCTTGCAACTCCCATTCATCTTCACTCAACAGTACTGTATCATCAGCAAACAGCAACACCAGAAGCTTCCAAATCTCACCCTCATTCATTAGGGCCACCCCCACATCCACTGCCCTACCTTGCACCTCCTTTACAACCCCATCCATATATATATTAAACAGCCATGGAGACATCACACAACGCTGTTTCAGTCCCACATTGAGATCAAAGAACTCACTCAGCTCACCATCCACTCGCACCGTAGCCCTAGCTCCCTCGTACATACTCTTCACAGCACTCAACAATTTCCCCTCCACTCCATATATTCTCAATACCTTCCACATACCTTCCCTATCTATTCTGTCATAAGCTTTCTCCAAGTCCATGAAGGCAGCATACACTTTCCTTCCCTTCTCTAGATACTTCTCCACTAAACATCTTAAAACAAATATCTGATCTACACACCCTTTTCCCTTCCTAAATCCCCCTTGTTCTTCTCCAACTAGCTCCTCTGTCATATGCCTAACCCTATCAATGAGTATTCTACCATATATTTTACCCGTCACACTAAGAAGGCAAATACCCCTATGGTTACCACATACTTCTCTCTCCCCTTTTCCTTTGTACAGAGGAACAATTATACCTGATTTCCAGTCCTCTGGAACCCTTCCCTCTTCCCAAGCCAATCTACACAACTTCCATATCCACTCCACAACAATCTCACCCCCATACCTAAGCATTTCACCACACACTCCATCAATTCCTGGGGCCTTTCCCAGCTTAATCTTCTTCATCGCTTCCTCTACTTCCGCCCTACTGATCTCTTCCTCCCTCCTCTCATCTCTTCTTCTCCCAGCCATTCCCCAACCACTTATACTCACACTGCTCTCACTCTCTACATTCAACAAATCCTCAAAGTGCTCCTTCCATCTCCTCAATATCTCTCTCTTCTCCACCAACAATCTATTATTCCTATCTTTCACTCCCCTACTATTTCGCCTTTCACACTGCCTTACTTTCTTTACCTCCTTCCAAAACAATTTCTTACTCTCCCTCCATTTCACACTCAGATTCCTCCCAAACTCTTCATCCACTTTCTTCTTACTCTCCTTCACCAGTCTCTTAACCTTCCTTCTCCTGCTCACATATACCTCTCTCTTCTCTCTCTCATCTTCTCCCCTACCTCTACTCGCCAACCATTCACCATATGCCTTCTTCTTTTGTTCCACAGCTCGTTTCACCTCATCATTCCACCATGCTGTCCCTTGCACACCCTTGCATCTCCTCCTCACTCCACAAACCGCCTCACACACTGCGCTTATCTCTTCCGTGAATATCTTACATACATCTTTCACCCCTTCCATCTGCTCTAGCTCATACTCGTACCTTCCCAATCTTTCTTCCACTATCCTCTTATACTCTGTCATTTTCTCACTATCTTGCAATTTCTCCACTCTTCTCACAGGAGCTGCTTCCTCCTGTCTTTCCCTTCGTCTCCTCAACCACTTTCTTTCCAGCTCTACCTTGGCCATCACTAAGTGATGGTCCGAGACACCATTCCCCCACCCTCTCCACACCCTTGCATCCAACACTTGTCTTCTCATTCGCTCATCCACACACACGTAGTCTATCATTGCCTTTCGTTCAACAAGTTCACCATCCATCCTCCTCATTACTCTCCATGTATACCGGTGGATCATCTTATGACGAAAGTAGGTGTTGGCTATTGTCAACCCCTTACCAGCACAGATGTCCACCAAAGCACTACCATTCCCATCTACTTCAGCTGGCACACCCCACTGACCAACCACTCCATCCACTCGTACATTCCCAACTTTGCCATTCATGTCTCCAATCAACAGCACTCTCTCGCTCCTCTCAAACTCGTCCATACATGCTTCTACTCTCGCCCAAAACTCATCTTTCACTCTTGCCACTCGATCCTCTGTTGGAGCAAACACACATACAATCGCCCATGCTTGTATGCCTACTTTCATCCTCTGCATGCGCCCTTAAAAAGGATGTGCGAGGTTCTGTTACAGAAGTAACCCCGTGTCCATCGCAGGTAGTTTCCTTGGACACCAAATTCCACCAGATGATTGAGGATTATATCTCTGCAACATCAAAGGCACTTTGAAGATCAATGGATGCTACAACACTGGTTGGGCAGAGGATTGATTGATTGATTGATTGAAAATAATTAAAATCTGGCTGCGCAACTGCCAGGGTCATATGCCGCCGGATGAGAAAGTAAAAGACACAGCAAAATAAAAAGTGCCTATTCAAAATAAAGTTAATATCTATTAATAGGAATAAAACACTAAAAGTAATAAAAGAATAGTTTATAAAATAACAATTATTTATAAAAGTTGAAGGAGGCCCGCCTCCTGAAGAAAACTAAAAACATCAGTAAAATCATTAAAGGCCTCGCCAAGCATGGAGGACAAACAGTAGGTACCATCTGCCACCCCATGCCTATGAAGGAACCTCTGACGCAGGTCCCCCAGACTCGGACACTCGACCAGCAAGTGACAAACAGTAAGGGGAACAAGGCAGCCATCACAGAACGGTTGAGTCTCACCACACATGAGAAACCCATGTGTAAGCCGAGAATGCCCAATGAGAAGCCTAGCAAGAGCCACCTCCAGTCGCTGAGACATAGAGGGAAGAACCCTTGGCACAACCACTCTCTGAAAAATTTCTTTTAGTTTATTATGAGAAACACCATCCTAGTGTCTCTGCCAATACGAACGAATTGCGTACCGCAAGTAAGGTGTTACATCAGTAACAGGAAGTGGGTAGTCGGTTGGGGGCTGTTGAGAAGATGCAGCTTTAGCCAAAATATCTGCCCTCTCATTGCCCACCACACCAACATGTGCAGGTACCCAACAGAAGTCTACATGGCGGCCACGACGGCCAAGAAGAAAAAGCCATTCTAAAATTGATAAAACCAATGGATGGGATGCATTAAAAGACTCCAGTGCAGACAAAGCACTACGTGAGTCACTAAAAATCACAAAAACGGATTGGGGGAGAGTAAAAATGATTTTAACAGCATATAAAATTGCACTCAGTTCTGCCGTATACACTGAAGTAATGCCAGGAAGGCTACCACCCCTACTAAATGAAGGGAAGACAACACCAAATCCTACTCCAGTATCAGTCTTAGACCCGTCAGTGTAGACGGGGACAGAACCCTCATGAAAGGAGGCATGTTCTAAAAAGAGAGAGTGGGACACCTGAGAGGGAAGTGAGCCCTTTTTTCCAACAACGGACCTACAAAATGTCACGCGAGGGAGTAGCCAAGAACCCACCCTTGGGATCCGACGCGGACAAATTGCCAGTCTTGGGACAGAGAGGGCTAGCATAACAGACTGGACCCTGTAACCAAATGGCTTTGGGAGATTAGGACGGGTCTCAAAAACAGAAGATTGGGAATCCAAGGAGACAATGGCACATGAAATTGAGTCTGGAATGCGGTGAAGACGATACCAACACCTCATCATTAGCAACTGACGCCGCAAGTCCAAGGGGAGTACACCAGCATCTACCAACAAACTTGGAATTGGGGATGATCTGAATGCCCCGGTTGCCAGACGTACACCAGCATGATGCACAGAATTTAACAACCGGAGGCGGGCATCTGTTGCAGAGGAGTAGACCTCACACCCATATTCAAGTTTAGGAAGAATAAGAGACCTATACAAGAGGAAGAGGGTCTGACGGTCAGCACCCCAAGAGGTATGAGCTAAAACCCTCAAAAGACTCAAAGCTTTAAGACAAGCCACCTTAACAGAACGAATATGGGGAACCCAGGTTAATCTTCTATCAAACAGAAGACCCAGAAACCGTGTCTCTTCCACACAAGATATTCTCCTACCATAGAGATACAAGTCAGGGTCTGGGTGAAACCCTCGAAGACGACAAAAATGTATAGCCACTGTCTTTGCTGAAGAAAAATGAAAACCGCGTGTTTCTGCCCAGTCAGAAATTCTATTGAGAGCCAGCTGCAACTTCCTCTCTATTAGAGACATTCTAGACGCAGTGAAGGAAATTGAGAGGTCATCGACATACAGTGATCCTCGTACACCATCAGGAAGTACACTGATGATGCTGTTAATGGCTACAGCAAACAGAGTAACACTAAGGATACTCCCCTGTGGTACTCCATCTTCTAGTGGTCTGGCATTAGAAAGCACTCCTCCCACTCGCACCCTTAAAATTCGGTTAGATAAAAACTGTTGAATAAAAACAGGCAAGCGTCCACGAAGACCAAACTCATGAAGAGAGAGTAAAATACCATGACGCCAGGCAGTGTCATATGCCTTCTCCAGGTCAAAGAAGACCGTGACCTGGTGTTGGTTAGTGGAGAAAGCCTCACAGACAGAAGATTCCAACGACAGCAGTGCATCAGAGGTAGATCGCATTGTTCGAAAACCAAACTGAGCAGGGGATAAGAAATCACCTTTCTCCAAAAACCACACAAGCCTAACATTGACCATCTTTTCCAGAACTTTACATATACATGATGTTAGAGAAATAGGCCGATAATTCGTTGCCTGTAGGTGGTCCTTATCTGGTTTGGGGATTGGGATAACCACAGCAACACCCCAACTAGCTGTAAACTCCCCGGAACACCAAATCTTATTAAACAGAGAAAGCAAAAACATAAGGGACTCATCAGATAGGTGACTTAAAAGGCATAAGGAATATCATCATAACCAGGAGAAGAGTCATGGCACTGTGACAGGGCTGCCTGGAGTTCAGAAATTGAAAATGGAACATTGTAAGGCTCTCCCCCAGCAGAGGTAAAACTGAGATCACGAGATCTAGGCGCCGACGGTGGCAAGCTGAAGGCGTATCCGCATCCTTCTGTGACACACTGGCAAAATGATCAGCAAGCATCTCTGCAACAGCAAAAGGATCAGCCACAGTTCCACCTGCTGCAGATAAAACGGGAGGCGAGGGGGCAGTAAATTTCCCTGAAATTTTCCTTACACGGTTCCACACCTAGGTGATGGAAGTCCTCGAATTGATGGAGGAAACATAACTCTTCCAGGATGATCGCCTGGCCTCCTTTAAAACCCGCCTCATATGAGCTCGTGCCCTCTGATACGCCACCAAATACTGAGGATCCCCACGATGATGACGAAGTCGAGAGAAGGCGACTCGTTTAGCTCTCACTGCGGAACTGCACTTAGAGTTCCACCAAGGAACCGGACGTTTAGGAAACTGACCTTTAGTTCTTGGAATAGTTAAAAGGGCTGCTGAGTGCAACAAGTCAGTGAAATATGACACTGCCTCAGTAAGACAGCCAAACTCATTGACAGAAAGGGAAGTGGAACTTAATTCCCTGAAACGTGGCCAGTCAGCCTTACCCAGAAGCCATCGTGGAAGACGTGGCTGAGGTCCACCTGCACTAGCAGTTAAAAGTAAGGGAAAAAGGTCACTGCCATATAGGTCTGGCAACACATCCCAGGTAAAATCTAAAACTGCATCAGCTGAGCACAAAGACAAATCAATGGCAGTAAAAGTTCCAGTCTGGCTATGGAAATAAGTCATTTTATCAGCATTGAAAATGCCCAACCCCTCATCTTCCACTAAAGAGGCCAGCATGACACCCCGAGGGTTGGCCTCACTGTTTCCCCACAGTGGATGGTGTCCATTCATATCTCCTAGTAACAAAAAGGGAGAAGGAAGGCCATGAATAAGGCGTTCCAGATCCACCCTTTCAACAACAGCACTGGGAGGTAGATAAAGACTGCAAACTGTATACTGCCGATGTAAAAATATCCGGACAGCGACAGCCTGCAGGGGAGTAGAGATGTCCATATGACTGTATGGAATATCCTCGCGAAGGAAGATAGCAGCACCTCCATGACGACCTTGACCTGGCACAGGATCTGAATAAAAGGCATGGTAGCCAGAAGGACCAGAAGGAACAGCATCACCTACCATGGTCTCCTGGATGCACATGCACAGAGGAGTAAATTGAGAAACAAGATGACAAAGTTCCTCATAGTTAGCACGTAAACCCCGACAGTTCCACTGGATGATAGAACCCATAATGGAGGAATGATGACTAAGTGCGGAACTGTACACCTGACAAGTGAGAGGGTTTGGATTGATGCTTATGAAGGCCCTTCGCAGGGGCCTGCCCAGCACCAGAAACCCGCACCCTCTGTCGAACATCTGTGGGCAAACGAGAGGACGAGGAAGGATGTTTTACCACACTCCTTCTTGGAGTGGGCATACCAGTTTGTTTGGAAGGTGGCTTGGAGGGTGCCTTTGGAGGTGTGGGTCGGGCAGTGCCCCCACCAGAAGTCCCAGACGTGGAAGTAGAGTCCACAGGATATGAATAATTTGAGGATGGCATCTTATGCTTTGGGTCTGAAGCGCCAACAATTTGTCCAGCAACTTCCCCAAGTGGGGACTGAACCATATGTGGACCATCAGCTTCAGCTGTCACCTGGCTAAATTCCCCAGCCTGCAGGGCAGAGGGAACAGGAGAGGGGTCGACACAAGGGTCGACAACAGAGATCTTAGGTGGTTGGTCCTCTGTCTCAGAGGACTCTGACGAACAACATTGGCGTTTGCTAGGTACAGATGGAGCCTCGGTCACACTGGGTAAGACAGGAGGAGTTCGGTCGGTGTGGACATCTGCCACCACAACAGAATTGTGCAAGGAGTCAGCCACGGAAATGTGGGGAGAAACTGCAAGTTTAGAAGGTGGACGAGGTTCAGTCTCACAAACAGTACTGCCCTTGGGGACATCAATCTGCAAATCATCAGTCGAAGGAGAGGGCACTGGAATGGGTTGAGGCTTCCTCTGAGATACAGGGCGCTGCACCGACACTCCAGAAAGGACAGCAGCATAAGTAACTCCTGGCTGGAAAAAGCGAGTCTGGGCTCTCTTCTTAGCTTCAGGAAATGAAACCCTCTCAGTTGTTCTAATATACAAAATCTCCTTTTCCAGGCAGTAGCGAGGACAGTTTTTAGAATTTACAGCATGAGGACCCCCACAGTGATAGCATTTAAGGGGTCCTGGACAGTCATTGGTATGACTTAGTCCACCACAGGAGACACATACACCAGGAATGCCAGCCTGTGCACGGCGGCAAAAGCAGCTGACACGTCCATATCCCTGGCAGTGGAAACAGCGCTTTGGGGTTGGTATGTATGGTTTCACCGGAAGTGATAGCCAAGCCAACTTCACAGAGGCAGGCAAGGTCAACCTGTCAAATGTTAGGAACAAGGTCGGTGTAGGGGTCAAGACACCATCTACCTTCTTTTGCAGGCGCTCTACATTTACCACACCAGCAGATTGCAGCTCTTCCAACAATCGCACCTCCGAGTACCAGAGGAGGTCATGACAAAATATTACTCCCTTACATCTGTTAAATGTAGCGTGTGGAGTGCATGTAACCTCTGTACCAGAAACTGAGGTCAAAGACATCAGCCGGGAACTCTCTTCCGGTGAGGAGACCTCAATAAGGATGCTTCCATCCCCCTGAGATGAAATTTTTGGCTCTCTCTTACAGGCTGCTAAAATTGCATGGTATAAATCAAAAATATCTATCTCTTTCACTGATCCACCTACAGAGGATTTTAGGACTAGATATTTTGTGAAAGACTGTGGCACCGTGTTTTCTGGGGAGAGCTCCATAGCTAGACCAATCCGTCAAAAGTTCCTCCTACTCCCAGCAGAAGGCTGGGGAACAAGAGGAACGTCCCCAGGGGCCTGGAAAGGCTCCAGGGTGGCAATGAGAGAGGAGTCCGAAGAATGTCCGGGGGCAGAGCCAGCGTCATCAACAGAGTTATGAATATTCTTTGCCATATTTTGACACAAAATAACTTCATTCCCCCACCCCTCCACCCTCCACGGAGCCCAACAAGGGGAGATCATATGCCATGGATAACACCAATGGCGACCCCAGAGGTAGCGGGAGAGTATACGTGGGTAACCACTGGGGGACCTGGGCAAGGGTGACACCAGGACGATAGGAGCCACCAGGCCCCCCAGTGCCCACTTGACCCTAGCCAACGCATGACCAGCCGATTGACCTGGTCGGGCCCAACCAGCCTGCCCGTCTAGCCAGAATAAGGGACCAAAGAGGTGTATTGCTAGCTGCAGGGCGCATCGCGCAGCATCGCTCAACCTCCAGGACTTCCGTCTCCTAGCATTAAGGGACGCCATGCACGACAAACACGTGGGGAGGTAACAGTCCCGCCCTAGGTGGCAAATGGGCAGGGACTAACATCACCAGCAGACCTCCTCCACCAGTGATGTAGGGGGTGCTTGGTCCACGTGACCGACAGATGCCGAACCCTACAAAGGTAGACATGCCTCCAAAGTAGGTGGCACCGCCAACCACGCTTCAAGCCCCGCCACCACGTCAAGGTGACCCCCCTCAGCGGGGGGTTGGGCAGAGGAGGGTATAGAGTTCCAGTAGACAGTGGTGTGTCCTTTGTGGCAAAAAATTATACAGTCTGAATGAGAGAGGCGTTCGAGCACCTTGGTGAAGCAGGAAGTGAGGGAAATAGGTCTGAATTTATCAGTACCAGGTTTTGGAATGGGCATGATTGTGTTGGAGGTCCAGGCATGGGGCACATATTCCTTATGGAGGCAAAGATTGTAGAGCTGTAGCAGGGGGTTGACAGGGACTTTCAGGAGTAGATGAAGGACAGGGCAAGTAATGCCATCATCCCCAGGGGGTGTTGCCTTACTCCCAATGACAGCATGTTACAAATCGTTCTCAGTTATCAGCACGTCATCATCTTCATCTGACAGAGAGTGAGGACATTTTGCTGGGAGAATAGTGCGGTTTGAATATGTGCAGGGAGCTTGTATGCCTGTGATTGTTCACATCATGTATTAAAAAGATCTTGTGGATACTCAGCTGGAAAGTGGTGGAGAGCATTAAAGGGCTTTTTCTTGACAACCTTATTTCATTAGATGCCACATGGAGCCTACACTCATCTGATGGTTGATGCCATCTATGAACTTCTGCCAGGATTCAATATGGACACATTACTGGAGGGCAATTAGACTATTGCTTGACACCTGGTACTGATCCAGACGGTCAGGTGTTGGTTGCCTCTGGAATTAGAGACCATCTGCCACCACCTTCCTTTCTGCTTGTAGAATGCGCTGATCACATGTCCAAGTATGAGCTTCAGGGCGACGTTTAATGTGTGGTCTTGCAACATAGCGACTGTAGAAGACAAGTATGGAGCTTTCCCGGGATGAATTTAAGTTTTCAGGTGATTGTAAATCAAATGTGGGGGGAAGGAGGTTGGAAATGTATGAGATATTCATAGGGCAATACTTGGGAGGAATGGTAATGCAAATGCGAATGTGAGGAAGGGAAGGTCCAGCATGGAGGGAATAGTGGAGGCTGAGTGCAACGTCGTCCAAGAAGAGTTAGGGATGGAAGAGCACTTGACATGGGAAAGACTAGACTGGAGGTTATGATGTGATCAAGAGTGCTTCCATGAGTGCGTGTGGCACAACCAGTGTCCCAGTGAGTAAGTTGGTATCAATGGATGAATTCAAGGAGAGGAAACTCATTGCAATTTGGAGAAGGAGAGAGGTCACCCAGAGCAGGATGTCGGGATTTAAAGTCACCCATGCAGATCATGCCACGAACTGTAGGAGTAGGGAGGGTGAGGTGATTAATCCTTCCAAGGGCAGAACAGACATTAGACAAGCGGATCTTACTATTGCCCACTAAGGCCTCAAAAAAGCCGAAAGGCCATATCATCATTTACAGAGCAGCAGAGTAGTTGATGTGGTATAGGGGAGTGAATGTAATTAAGACCATTCCTGGTGAGATGAACATATGAATTGTAGCCAGTAAGTGAGGGAGCCTCTTCCACAGGTAAAGGATGACAAAAAAAACCTTCTTGAATGAGTATAACATGTGGGTGATTGCGACATGCATAGCACTTGAGTGCAGCAAGTTTCGATTGACTTCTGATTCCACAGATATTCCAAGAGATAACATGAAGTGGCATTTGGTTAGCGAAGTTTACGTTTAGGTTTCTGGGGTCAGGCAAGGATAAGGAGGAAGCATGAGCACTGTCTTGTAGTGTAGGATGTGAGGGGTCTTTTGTCGGTAGATCGCTGATCCTTTCAAGGCGAGAGGCAATAGCATCCATCTTCTCTGTGAGGGTGGTGACAGTAGTGATGATACCTGATGAGACTCAACAAGATTGATTGATTGACCGCAAATAATGAAAAACTGGTGGCGCAACTGCCAGGGTCATATGCCACCGGATGACAAAGTAAAAGACACATCAAAATAAAAAGTGCATATTCATGTTAGAGTTAATATCTGATAGTAGGAATAAAACACAGAAAATAATAAAAGAATAGTTTATAAAATATCAGTTACTTATAAAAATGGAAGGAGGCCCGCCTCCTGAAGAAAACTAAAAACATTACGAAAATCGCTAGAGACATCACCAAGCATCGAGGACAAACAGTAGGCACCATCTGTCCCCTTATGCCTATGGAGGAATCTCTGACGTAGGTCCCCCAGACTCGGACACTTGACCAGCAAGTGACGGACAGTAAGGGGAACAAGGCAGTCATCACAGTACGGCTGAGATTCACCACTCATCAGGAACCCATGTGTAAGCCGTGAATGCCCAATGCGAAGCCTAGTGAGAGCCACCTCCAATCGCCGAGACGTAGAGGGAAGAACCCTTGGCACAACCACTCTCTGAAAGATTTCTTTTAGTTTATTGTGAGAGACAACATCCCAGAGTCTCTACCAACACATACGAATTGCGTACCGCAAGTAAGGTGTTACATCAGAAGCAGGAAGTGGGTAGTCGGTTGGGGGCTGTTGAGAAGACGCAGCTTTAGCTAAAGTATCTGCCCTCTCATTGCCCACCACACCAACATGTGCGGGTACCCAGCAGAAGTCTACTCGGCGGCCACAACGGCCAAGAAGAAAAAGCCACTCTAAAATTGATAAAACCAATGGATGGGATGCATTAAAAGACTCCAGTGCAGACAGAGCACTAAGCAAGTCACTAAAAATCACAAAAAAGGATTGGGGGAGAGTAAAAATAATTTTAACAGCATATAAAATTGCAGTCAGTTCTGCCGTATACAATGAAGTAATGACAGGAAGGCTACCGCCCCTACTAAAGGAAGGAAAGACAACATCAAATCCTACTCCATTATCAGTCTTGGACCTGTCAGTATAGACGGGGACATAACCCTCATGAATGGAGGCATGTTCTAAAAAGAGAGACAGGGACACATGAGAGGGAAGTGAGCCCTTTTTTTCAACAAAGGACCTACAGAAAGTAATGCGAGGAAGCAGCCAAGAACCCACCCTTGGGATCCAATGTGGACAAATTGCCAGTCTCGGAACAGAGAGGGCTAACATAACAGACTGGACCATGTAACCAAATGGCTTTGGGAGATTAGGACGGGTGTCAAAAACAGAAGATCGGGAATCCTGGGAAACGATGGCACAAGAAATTGAGTCTGGAATGCGGTGAAGACGATACCAACACCTCATTATTAGCAACTGGCATTGCAAATCCAAGGGGAGTACACCAGGATCCACCAATAAACTCGAACCGGAGATGATCTGAATGCCCCGGTTGCCAGACGTACACCAGCATGATGCACAGAATTTAACAACTGGAGACGTGCATCTGTTGCAGAGGAGTAGACCTCACACCCATATTCAAGTTTAGGAAGAATAAGAGACCTATGCAAGAGGAAGAGGGTCTGACGGTCAGCACCCCAAGAGGTATGAGCTAAAACCCTCAAAAGACTCAAAGCTTTAAGACAAGCCACCTTAACAGAACAAATATGAGGAACCCAGGTTAGTCGTCTATCAAACAGAAGACCCAGAAACCGCGTCTCTTCCACACAGGATACTCTCCTACCATAGAGATACAAGTCAGGGTCTGGGTGAACCCCTCGAAGACGACAAAAATGCATAGCCACTGTCTTTGTTGAAGAAAAATGAAAACCGCGAGTTTCTGCCCAGTCAGAAATTCGATTGAGGGCCAGCTGCAATTTCCTCTCTATCAGAGACATTCTAGATGCGGTGAAGGAAATCAAGAGGTCATTGACATAAAGTGATCCTCGTACACCATCAAGAAGTACACTAATGACACTGTTAATGGCTACAGCAAACAGAGTAACAATAAGGATACTCCTCTGTGGTACTCCATCTTCTAGTGCTCGGGCAGTAGAAAGCACTCCTCTCATTCGCACCCTTAAAATTCGGTTAGATAAAAACTGTTGAATAAAAATAGGCAAGCGTCCACAAAGACCAAACTCATGAAGAGAGAGTAAAATACCATGATGCTAGGCAGTGTCATATGCCTTCTCCAGATCGAAGAAGACCGTGACCTGGTGTAGGTTAGTGGAGAAAGCCTCAGTGACAGAAGATTCGAAGGACAGTAGTGCATCGGTGGTAGATCGCATTTTTCGAAAACCATACTGGGCAGGGGATAAGAAGTCACCTCTCTCTAAAAACCATACAAGCCTAACATTGACCATCTTTTCCAAAACTTTACATATACAAGATGTCAAAGAAATAGGGCGATAATTCGTCGCCTGTAGGTGGTCTTTACCTGGTTTGGGGATGGGGATAACTACAGCAACACCCCAACAAGCCGGAAACTCCCCAGAACACCAGATCTTATTAAACAGTGAAAGCAAAAACAACAGGGACTCATCAGACAGGTGGCATAAAAAGGCATAAGGAATATCATCATAATCAGGAGAGGAATCGTGGCACTGCGACATAGCCGCCTGGAGTTCAGAAATTGAAAATGGAACATTGTAAAGCTCTCCTTCAGCAGAGACAAAACTGAGACCACGAGACTCTAGGCGCCGACGGTGGCAAGCCAAAGGCGTATCTGCATCCTTCTTTGACACAATGGCAAAATGATCAGGAAGCAACTCTGCAACAGCAAATGGATCTGCCACAGTTCCACCTGTTGCGGATAAAACAGGAGGGGAGGGAACAGTAAATTTTCCTGAAATTTTCCTTACCCGGTTCCACACCTGTATGATGGAAGTCCTCGAATTATGGTGGAAACATAACTCTTCCAGGATGAATGCCTGGCCTCTTTTAACCCGCCCCGTCCCGTCAACGTATGGGTATGTTACAACATTTTGCATTTACCAGTCCCTGCGACGTACTGGTACGTCGTGCAATTGCAAGGTCCCTAATTTGCACAATTTTCAATTTTTGCGCGTGATTTTTCGTATGTATACACGGGACACCTTCGTCTATTCCTCTACAAGATGCCAAGCAGGGACAATGCCTTACACAGCATAACCTCCCCCCTCCCCCCCTCATGCCATTGTCTCGGCAATTCACCTGTTACCAGTGACCTGGCCAGTAAAGATATTCAGGGCCAGAGTGATTCTCCAATCGATGACAATGTGGAGGACAAAGTTTACATAGCATTAGAAGAAGAAGCAGTCAGAAATAATGATCAGGTAATGTGGCAAAAGAAGGTCAGGTATGGTGATGAGTTAGTGAGTGAAACAATGCTTATAATGCCTATATTATTGCTTGAAAACCAATATACTCTCATACTACATATAAATTTGTACCAAGTAAATAAATAAATACCGTTTATAAGTTGTGTGAAATAGTTACTTTCCCACAGAACTCGTTTTCTTTGGTGCCAGCCTATTAGAAAACCCAGTCAGGTAATGAGGTATTCCTACCTGGATCGAGTATTTTAAACCTCAGGTGAGCGATTTCTCTATGAATTTTCGATGTTTCTCACCAAAAGCGGAGGTTTTAGCCAAAAAAAAAAAAATCGAAAATACCTCGGGATTGGGGGGTGTCAGAGGTGCGAAATAGCTCGGGATGTGACGGATTAAAACCCGCCTCATATGAGCTCATGCCCTCTGATACGCCACCAAATACTGAGGATCCCCACGGTGATGACAAAGTCGAGAGAAGGCGACTCGTTTGGGCTCTCACTGGAAGTGCACTCTGAGATCCACCAAGGGACCGGACATTTAGGAAACTGACCCTTCATTTTTGGAATAGATAACAGGGCTGCTGAGTGCAACACGGTATTGAAATATGACACAGCCTCAGTAAGACAGCCAAACTCGTTGATAGAAAGGGAAATGGAACTTAATTCCCTGAAACGTGGCGAGTCAGCCTTATCCAGAAGCCAGCGAGGAAGACGTGGCTGAGGTCTACCAGCACTAGCAGTTAAAAGTAATGGAAAATGGTCTCTGCCATACAGGTCTGGCAACACATCCCAGGTAAAATCTAAAACAGCATCAGCTGAGCATAAAGACAAATCAATGGCAGTAAAAGTTCCAGTCTGACTATGGAAATAAGTCATTTTATTGATATTAAAAATGCCTAACTCCTAATCTTCCACTAAAGAGGCTAGCATTACACCCCGAGGGTTGGCCTCACTGCTTCCCCATAGCGGATGGTGACTATTCATATCTCCTAGTAACAGAAAGGGAGAAGGAAGGTCATGAATAAGGCATTCCAGATCCGCCCTTTCAATAGTAGCACTAGGAGGAAGATAAAGACTGCAAACTGTATACTGCTGATGTAAAAACATCCGGACAGCAACAGCCTGCAGGGGAGTGGAGATGTCCAGATGACAGTATGGAATATCCTTGCAAAGGAAGATAGCAGCACCTCCATGATAACCTTGGCCCGGCACAGGATCAGAATAAAAGGCATGGTAGCCAGAAGGGCCGGAAGGAACAGTAGCACCTACCATGGTATGCATATGCACAGAGGAGTAAATTGAGAAACAAGATGACACAGTTCCTCATAGTTGGCACGTAAACCCCGACAGTTCCACTGGATGATGGAACCCATAATGGAGGAAATGATGATTAAGTGCAGGACTGTACACCTGACAAGTGAGCGGGTTTGGATTGATGCTTATGAAGACGCTTCATAGGAGCCTGCCCAGCACCAGAAACCCGCATCCTCTGTCTAACATCTGAAGACAAACGTGAGGATGGGGAAGTAAGTGTTACAACAATTCTTCTTGGAGTGGGCATACCAGTTTGTTTGGAAGGTGGCTTGGGGGCATCTTTGTAAGTGTAGGACGGCCATTGCCCTCACCAGAAGCCCCAGAAGTGGAAGTAGAGTCCACAGGACTCGGATCATTTGAGGAGGACATCCTATGCTTTAAATCTGAAGCACCAGCAAGTTGTCCAACAACATCCCCAGATGGGGACCGGACCAGCAGTGAACCATCAGCTTCAGCTGTCCCTTGGCTAGATTTCTCAGTCTGCGGGGCACAGGAAACAGGAGAGGGGTCGACACAAGGGTCAACAACAGAGACCTTAGATGGCCGGTCTTCATGCTCAGAGGACTCTGACGAACAACAGTGACGTTTGCCAGGCACAGATGGAGCCTCAGTCATACTGGGTAAGACAGGAGAAGGAGTCTGGTCAACGTGGACGTCTGCCACCACTACAGAAGTGTGCAAGCCATCAGCCACCGCAGTGGGGGCGGAAACAGTTGGAGTAGCGGTCGGGCAAACACCATTCTCACAATCAGTACTAATCATGGGGATAGCTTCCTGTATATCACGAGTTGAAGGAGTGGGTACTGGAATGGTTTGAGGCTGCCTCTGAGATGCAGGGCGACGCACTGACGTTCCAGAAATGACAGAAGCATAAGTAGCCCCAGGCTGAAAGAAGAGAGTCTGGGCTCTCCTTTTAGCTTCAGGAAATGAAACCCTCTCACGTGCAGGAATGGACAAAATCTCCTTTTCCAGGCAGTATCTCGGACAATTTTTTGAGGAGACAGCATGAGGACCTCCACAGTGATAGCATTGAAGGGGTCCTTTACAATCACTGGTATGGCTTGGTCTTCCACACGAGACACAGACCCCAGGAAGGCCAGCCTGTGCACGACGACCAAATTTGCTGACATGTCCATACCGCTGACAATGGAAACACTGTCTTGGGGTGGGCACATATGGCTTCACCGGAAGTGACAGCCAAGCCAGCTTCACAGAGGTAGGTAGGGTCAACCTGTTGAAAGTCAAGAAGAGGGTCGGAGTTGGGGTCAGGACACCATCAATTTTTTTCTGTAGTCGCTCAACACATATCACATCATAAGAACTCAGCTCCTCCAACAGCCGCGCCTCTGAGTATCGTAGGAGGTCACGGGAGAAAATCACTCCTCTGCACCTGTTAAAAGTAGCATGGGGAGCACAGTCAACTGCAGCACCAGAAACAGAAGTCAGCACCTGTAATCGAGAGCTCTCCTCTGGGGAGGACACCTCAGTAAGGATGTTTCCATCCCCTTGGGAACAGATCCTAGGTTTCCTGCTGCAAGCTGAGACAACAGCATGGTGCAGATCAAGTATGTCAAAATCCAGCATTGTCCCTTTCATAGAAGGTTTCATAACCAGATATTTTGCATATTTTTCCGGCACCTTATCGTCTGAGCCGAACCCCAGAGCCGAATCAACCCGACGGGATCTCCTCCTATTCCCAGTTGAACGCTGGGGCAGAGAAGGAGAGTCCCTAGGGGCCTGAAAAGGCTCCAGAGTGGCAATGAGGGAGCTACATTCTGAAGAATGTCCAGGGACAGATGCAGTGTCATCACCAGATGTATTTTTAATGGCAGCCATGAAAACAGACAAAAACTTCATTCCCCCACCCCTCCACCCACCACAGAGCCCAACAAGGGGAGGTCATATGCCAGGGATAAATACCACTGGTGACCCCAGAGGTAGCAGGAGAGTATACGCAGGTAACCACCAGGGGACCGGGCAAGGGTGACCCCAGGATGATAGGAGCCATCAGGCCCCCCAGTGCCCACTTGACCCTGGCCAACGCATGACCAGCTGATTGACCTGGTCGGGCCCAACCAGGCCACCCGTTTAGCCAGAATAAGGGACCAAAGAGGTGTATTGCTAGCTGCAGGGCGCATCGTGCAGCATCACTCAACCCCCAGTACTCCTGTCTCCCAGCATTACGGGACGCCACGCACGGCAAACACGTGGGGAGGCAACGGTCCTGCCCTAGATGGCAAATGGGCAAGGACTGACATCACCAGCAGGCCTCCTCCACCAGTGATGTTGGGGGTGCTTGGTCCACGAGGTCAACAAATACTGAACCCTACAAAGGTAGGCAGGCCTCCAAAGTAGGTGGCTCCGCCAACCACGCTTCAAGCCCCGCCACCACGTCAAGGTGACCCCCTGCAGTGGGGACTCAACAAGAGAAGCAAGTGTGCTTTCGGTGCTGATGTGTTAACTGACCAAGCCATTGATGCATGCCTCAGTGGCATCAAAGTGTGCCATAAGTGCTGTGTGCTTATCAGACATCAGAGAGGCAATGGCTTCATGGAGAACAAGTAACTGTGCAGAATTGGGAGTGGAAGAAGAGGCAGGTGAGCAGGCTGTGTCCGGTGGTGGTGGCAATGGTGGCGGTGGTGCATGTGGTAACGAGGCTCAAGGAGTCATAGCAGGGCTGAGTGTTTTGTACAGCCGTGCCACATATTGACTCTTGGCTTATAACGACAAGGACATCTCCACTGTGAGGTGTCCAGTACAGGTAAGGGTAATGGTGTTAATGCTGGCGATGGCCCCCTTTACGTCACTTGCAGGTGAAGGCAAAGTCTTGTAGTAGTTTTCTGACAATATATTAAACACCGTCTTGAATCAATATACAGCGATGCCAGACAACTCCGTGTCCATCCCCAGACCCGTATAGACAGCTACTGATCGCAGGCTCTCATCCGGCTAGGGTGGTGGTCCCGATCACAGAGGCATGAATCACTCAAGATAGACACAATAATCCGCTCATCATCGACATAACACTGGGCGTTGACGCCCTACTTGGATCCTACTTACAACTACTTACATACTATATTTACATACTATATAATATTTACAAAAAGGTTACAAACAATTTTCCCCCTCATCAAAAAGTGTGTCTCCTGACACAGTGGTGGGGCATCAAGTCATAATATGGCAAGAATGCATGTGGTCTGAGTATACAGTGAACCGGGACTACATGGGAGTACAATAATAAATGAGATATTACTACATAATTCACAAAGCTGGATGTAAGAAAGGATTAATATATTTACAGTACATGGCCATGTTGGAAAAATAGCATAAACATATAGGTTTGGTCAATTTACAAATATATATATGTATATGTAATCACAAAATGAGTTTTACTCAGTACTACCATTTTCCAGGTCTTTTGGTTGTCGCACTAACCTTGTTGCTACACGGATCTCATGCAACCTTTTGTCCATTCTCTTGAGACAACAATACAGGATACAAACAATTGCAATAAAACCTAGAAAACATAAGACAACCGAAGGAAATACAAAGACTGCATGTGACCAGGATCGGTTAAAAGCTGAAGAGAACTGGTTCATAATGAAATCAGACTTGTTTAGATAGGTCAACATACGTAGGTTCTCAGATGTGATAGAAAGATTGTCTGTTGGTGGATGAAAGGTAGTATTAATAGGTTTGAAGAT
Organism: Coenobita brevimanus; assembly: GCF_032717465.1. NCBI lineage: Eukaryota > Metazoa > Arthropoda > Malacostraca > Decapoda > Coenobitidae > Coenobita > Coenobita brevimanus. The sequence goes on from NC_136966.1 coordinate 35,627,798, forward strand.
GTCATACTTGTGGGAGCGAAGTGGGAAGTGATAATGTGTGGCATGGGCTATTATAGACTCAGACTTTACTGTACAGTAATCAGGGGCCTTATATAAACCAATTGCGGTTAGTGAACGGACAGGGTTCTCTGGACAAATAAGACTGACTGGAGTTGAGACACTAAAGAAGAAGTAGCGGATGTGATTTAGACGAGCATGGTGTACCTGGCTTTTGGGAGCCGGAACAAAGGCACAGACAGGTTGTACTGAGAAGTTACGGACTAAGGCAGATTTGCAGAGAGCAACGCTGCCAGGAAAAATTGTTAGGAGGTACGCAGCACAAACACGAGAGTTGGATGTGAGAAGGGCACATCTACCGAGGTCACTTGAGGAGAGGAAGGCAATATAGAGATGATCATGAAAGAGAAGAAAGTACTCTGCATGCAAAGACAGAGGCTTGTGCCAGGGAGTTATTGTACCAGAAGGGAAAAGGAATGATGTGAAAGAGATCGAGTATGATGGAAGAATGAAGAGGAATATGAACAATTATATCTTTAGTAAGGAATGTGGCTTCTAGTATTGGGTAGTAGTGTTATAAAGAGGAAAATGGAGTCATAAGAGACAAGCCGAATGTTGAGTGAGCCCATTCCAAAGTAGAACGAAGGTCAGAGAGAGATACTAAATCTAGGGTCACACGACTATCAACAGCATTGACTACAATACGAATTATGCTAGTAACTTGGGAGACAAGAGAGTCCAGAGAAACGTGCAAATTATCAACATGTAATTTAACATACATCAACTCGGAAATAATATTAGTTTTTGAAACTTCACGCTTAAGAATAATCGTAAAGTTATTTGCCATACCACGTTGAGTACACCGCTTCCCGTCCGATCAGCGAAGTTAAGCAACGTTGGGTCTGGTTAGTACTTGGATGGGTGACCGCCTGGGAACACCAGATGCTGTTGGCATCCCTACGTGTCAAGTGGGGTTGGTGGAGGATTAGTGCCCCTCCCTGTAAAACAATTAACTCTAAGCCCTTGGCCACCCCGTTTGGGATACATGGCGTCTGGCAATGAATGAATGAATGAAATTTGCAATGGTTCCAACGTGGAAATGGTAGTGGCGAAGGGGTGAGTTATGGGCAAGTCCCGGAGGCATGGTTGGCAGCACACCATGCACATTTGTCTGAGGCAGAGCACCATTTGAAGCACCATGACTGTTCGTCCTTCATTCTGCATAGCTCACAGGATGGGAGACAAGAGAGGAATCTGAAATTGACAACTGGTGGAGGGTTTGTGAAGCTCCAGGTGACAAGAAGAAGTTTGATTGCACTCCATTTTGATGTAAACAACGAGCAGTGTAGATGCCAGGGAGTTATTTGGCAAAGGAAGGGTCAGTGCCGACAGGGTAGCAGGTGATGAGGAAGGTAGGGACCTTACGGGGCCAGTGAAGTGAGTCCTGAACATCCAGGAACAAGGACAGGAACTCACCACTCGTGACCCTGTGTATGAAATCTGTACGTCGTCATGAGATATTGGTGAAGTGGGAGGTGACAGCAGACATTCTGACCTCAGCCAGCTCTCGATTGAGACAGATTGTCTTGGTAGCCAACGAAGTTTCATATCAACAGTGAGGTACTCTTTGAAAAGGAGTTTGACATACTAATCTACGGAAGCAAATTCTGGAGTAACTGGTGCAAGCTGGGAAGATGTCTTCTGAGGAGCGAGGCAGGGGAGGAAAGGATCAAGAACCTTGTACTGAGAAGAAGGCTCATTGTGCTTGGATGTTTTCGCAGCAGGAGACGATGGTTCACTGTTGACAACCGAAGTGTGTTCCACGAGGCGTTTGATGGAGGTGGAGCCCTGGGTGACATGATGAGGCTCACAGGCTGAGGCAGCCTGGGAGTCACCGCGACTGCAGTAGGTGTGGAGCCCTGGTGTCTGAGAAGGTCAAATGGGGGCCAAACTTCCTCAGACGGGACGCCATCGTCACTGAGTGCTAGGTCGACCTAAAGATCAGAAAGGGTGGCAAGTTCAGAGTATTACATATTGCCCTAAATGGGTATTATTCAGGGCAGTGGCAACACCTACACCAGTGGAGTGGAGTTGGTGCGTGTGCTCTGGCAGAGTAACGTTCCTCTCATGCGCATGCACAGACACGAGAAATTCCGACCGGAGGGGACTGGCCAGGTGAATGGGCTTTAATAGCAAAAATACTGGCAAAGGCCGAAAACCCCAAAATTCCCAAGCCACACTATACGAAACACGAGGTTTTACTATAGCTCTCTGCCAAGGCTGGAGGGTGGCAGATTCCTAGATCCTTCAGAATCTCGTCAAAACCAGAGAGCTTTCTCACTGGTTTATTGACTCACTGTGAGCGACATCTGTACCCAGTGAAGCATGGAGGAGATAGTAGCAGAATGCATATGGAGGATATGCAGACTGTCCTGGGAGGAAGGTAGAGTCCTGGAGGCTTGGAAGTCAGGTATAATTATTCCCCTGTACAAAGGAAACGGGGATAAAGAAGTGTGTGGCAGTTATAGGGGCATTTGTCTTCTTAGTTGATTATGAAAAGTATATGGTAGGATACTTATTGACAGAGTTAGGGAAGTAACAGAGGAATTAGTTAGAGAAAAAAGGGGATTTTAGAAAGGGAAAAGGTTGTGTAGATCAGATACTCATCCTTAAGTCTTTAGTGGAAAAGTTTCTAGAGAAGGGAAAGAAGTTGTTTGCGACCTTCACGGATTTGGAGAAACCACAATATAACAAAGTGAATAGACAATGAATTGGAAAATATTAAGAACATGTGGAGTAAATGGGAAGTTGTTGAACGCCGTAAAGAGTATGTATGAGGGCGTTTCGGCTGCAGTGCGTCTGGTTAGTGAACTGAGTGAACTTTTCTATCTGAATTTCGGACTGAAATGTCATGTCTCCATGGTTGTTCAATCTGTATATGGATAAGGTAGTACAGTGGACGTTGGAGAGGCCCTAATAAAAGAAATTTTTGTTCTATTGTTTGCTGATGATACTATATTGTCAAGTGAAGACAAAGGGGAACTGCAAGGCACGATGAATGAGTTGAGAGTATGTAAGAAACGGAATCTAAAGGTGAATGAAGGGAAGTGCAAAGTTGTGGTCTTCGAGAGAAATGAAGCCATTGAATGCAGTGAGGCTGGATAGTGAGGAAATGGAAAATGTGAGTGCATTTAAGTACATGGGTAGTGTGATTAGTAAGGATGGAAGCTCAGAGAATGATGTGCTCGATAGGGTTCAGCAGGGAAGAAAGGTTGCTGGTTCTTTGAAAGCAGTGATAAGAAATAGAGAAGTGAACATGGAAGTAAAAATTCGCTGCATGATAATACTGTGATACCAATTATAATCTATGGAAGCGACGAGTGAGAGCAGTGGATATGGGTTATTTGAGAGGAGCATGTGGAGATACATGGAGAGACCGACTGACACTTGAGGAAGTGAAGAAGCGTTGTGGTGTGGAAATGGATGTGATAGAAAGCGTTAGGAGAAATACAGAGGTGGTTTGGCCATGTAGAGAGGATGGAGAGTGAACGAGGAGGATGTATGTGAGTGTGATGGAGAGAGGGGAGAAGGAGGGGGAAACCAAGGATGAGACGGAGGGATGGAGTTGATAGAAATACCGGTATGAGAGGTGTGTGTGAGCTGGGGGGAGGGCAGTGAGATGGCAGGGGTCATGGCGACGTGGATGCAATTTTTCTGTGTCCACCCCTTACGGGATTAAGGCGTCTGGCTATAGACACAGAGATTATATTAATAATAATAATAATAATAATAATAATAATAATAATTATTATTATTATTATTATTATTACTAGTAGTAGTAGTAGTAGTAGTAGTAGTAGCTGTAGTAGTAGTAGTAGTAATAGTAGTAGTAGTAGTAGTAGTAGCAGTAGTAGTAGTAGTAGTATGAAGATGATGATGATGAATGATGATGATGATGATAATGACTGGTGATAATGATGATGATGATAATGACTGGTGATAATGATGATGATGATAATGATGATGATGATAATAATAATCTATCTATCTATCTATCTATAGCCCGACGCCCCAATCCCGCAAAGGGTGGCCGGAGACAAAACGCCTCCAAGTCGCTCTGTCACCCACCATTTGACTACCCTCCCCTCAACTCACCCCCTCCTCCCTCATATACCTCTCGACTCCATCCCTCCACCTCATCCTCGGTCTACCTCTCCCTCTCCCTCCCTCCACCTCACCTACAAACACCCTCTTGGTCAGTCTTTCATTCTCCATTCTCTTCACATGTCCAAACCACCTCAGTGTATTTCTCTTAATCTTCTCAACCACATCCACATCCACCCCACAGCGTTCCTTCACTTCTTCATTCGTCAACCTGTCCCTCCACGTCACTCCACATGCTCCTCTCAAGTAACTCATTTCCACTGCTCTCACTCTTGACTTGTTCCCCTCTTGCCTCGCTTCCATACGTCAGGGTAGGGATCACAATACTATCATGCAGTGACTTCTTAACTTCATTACTCACCTCCCTATTTCTCATCACTGCTTTCAGTGTACCAACAACCTTCCTTCCCTGCTGTACCCTTTCACGCACTTCATCCCCCAAAGTTCCATCCTTACTCATCACACTACTTGAATGCACTCACATTCTCCATATCCTCACCATCTAACCTCAGTGCACACTCTGTGACTTCATTCCTCTCAAACACCATAACTTTACTTTTGTTTACATTAACTTTCAGATTCCTCCTCCTACACACTGTCCCAAATTCATCCACCAAACCTTGCAACTCCCATTCATCTTCACTCAACAGTACTGTATCATCAGCAAACAGCAACACCGGAAGCTTCCAAATCTCACCCTCATTCATTAGAGCCACCCCCACATCCACTGCCCTACCCTGCACCTCCTTTACAACCCCATCCATATATATATTAAACAGCCATGGAGACATCACACAACGCTGTTTCAGTCCCACATTGAGATCAAAGAACTCACTCAGCTCACCATCCACTCGCACCGTAGCCCTAGCTCCCTCGTACATACTCATCACAGCACTCAACAGTTTCCCCTCCACTCCATATATTCTTAATACCTTCCACATACGTTGCCTATCTATTCTGTCATAAGCTATCTCCAGGTCCATGAAGGCAGCATACACTTTCCTTCCCTTCTCTAGATACTTCTCCACTAAACATCTTAGAACAAATATCTGATCTACACATCCTTTTCCCTTCCTAAATCTCCCTTGTTCTTCTCCAACTAGCTCCTCTGTCATATGCCTAACCCTATCAATGAGTATTCTACCATATATTTTACCAGTAACACTAAGAAGGCAAATACCCCTATGGTTACCACATACTTCTCTCTCCCCTTTTCCTTTGTATAAAGGAAAAATTATACCTGATTTCCAGTCCTCTGGAACCCTTCCCTCTTCCCAAGCCAATCTACACAACTTCCATATCCACTCCACAACAATCTCAACCCCATACTTAAGCATTTCACCAAACACTCCATCAATTCCTGGGTCCTTTCCCAACTTAATCTTCTTCATCGCTTCCACTACTTCCGCCCTACTGATCTCTTCCTCCCTCCTCTCATCTCTTCTTCTCCCAGCCATTCCCCAACCACTTATACTCGCACTGCTTTCACTCTCTACATTCAACAAATCCTCAAAATGCTCCTTCCATCTCCTCAATTTCTCTCTCCTCTCCACCAACAATCTATTTCTCTTATCTTTCACTCCCCTACTATTTCCCCTTTCACACTGCCTTACTATCTTTACTTCCTTCCAAACCAATTTCTTACTCTCCCTCCATTTCACACTCAGATTCCTCCCAAACTCTTCATCCACTTTCTTCTTACTCTCCTTCACCAGTCTCTTAACCTCCCTTCCCCTGCTCACATATACCTCTCTCTTCTCTCCCTCATCTTCTCCCCTATCTCTACTCGCTAACCATTCACTATATGCCTTCTTCTTTTGTTCCACAGCTCGTTTCACCTTATCATTCCACCATGCTGTCCCTTGTACACCCTTGCATCTCCTCCTCACTCCACAATAATAATAATAATAATAATAATAATAATAATAATAACAGTACTAACAGTAATAATAATAATAATAATAATAATAATAATAACGATGATCATCATAATAATAATATATCTACCTATTGCCAGACGCCATAATCCCGTAAGGGATGGCCACAATCAAATCGCCTCCATCTCGTCCTGTCCCTCGCCATTTCACTGCCCTGCTCCCAGGTCACACACCCCCTCCCTCATATACCTTTCCACTGCATCACACCATCTCATCATTGGCCTCCCCCTCCCTCTCACTCGCTCCACCTCACTAACATACATTCTCCTCGTCGTCTCTTGCTCTCCATCCTCTCCACATGTCCAAAACCACCTCAGTGAGTTTCTCCTAACGCTTTCTATCACATCCACATCCACACAACAATGCTCCTTCACATCCTTATTTGTCAGTCTGTCTCGCCACTGTGACTCCACATGCTCCTCTCAAATAACTCATTTCCACTGCTCTCACTCTTGACTTGTGTCCTTCCAACAAGGTCCAAGCTTCACATCCATACGTTAGAGTTGGTATCACAATACTGTCATGCAGTAACTTTTTATTTTCAATGCTCACTCCCCGTTCCTTATCACTGCTTTCAAGAAATCAGTAACTTTTCTTCCTTGTTGTACCTTTTCAGGCACTTCACCCTCTAAACTTCCATCCTTCCTCACCACACTACCCAAGAACTTAAACGCACTCACATTTTCAATTTCCTCCTCATCCAGTCTTATTGTAGATTCACTGACTTCATATCTCTCGACGACCATAACTTTACTCTTCCCTACATTCACCATTAGATTCCGTTTCTTACACACTCTCCCGAACTCATCCACCAAGCCTTGCAGCTCCCCATCGTCTTGGTTAACAACACAGTATCGTCTGCAAAGAACGGTACAAGGACTTTCCAAACACTGCCATCTCTCATTAGGGCCTCTCCAACATCCGCTGCCCTACCATGTATCTCTTTTATAATCCCATCCACATACAGACTGAACAACCATTGAGACATGACACATCCCTGTTTCAGTTCAACATTCAAAAAGAAAAATTCACTCTGTTCACTATCCACATGCACTGCACCCTTAGTACCCTCATACATACTATTCACGGTATTCAAAAACTTCCCATTTACTCCATATAGTCTTAATACTTTCCACAGTCCTTGTCTATACACCTTGTCATATGCTTTCTCTAAATCCATGAAGGTCGCATACAACTTCTTTCGTTTCTCCAGAAACTTGTCTACTAAAGACCTAAGAATGAATATCTGAACTACACAACCTCATCCCTGCCTAAAATTTCCATGTTCTTCTCCCACTAATTCCTCTGTTATTTCCCTAACTCTGTCAGTAAGTATCCTACTAAATACTTTATTACATTAAGAAGACATATACCCCTGTGATTACCACACACTTCTTTTTCCCTTTTTCCTTTGCACAGGGGAATAAATATACCTGACGTCCAATCCTTTGGGACACTACCTTCCTCCCAAGCCAATCTCTGCATCTTCCACATCCATTCTACTACTATCTCTCCCCCATACTTTAGCATTTCACCACACACTCCATCCATTCCTGGGGCTTTCCCCACTTCGATATTTCTCCTCTCTTTTCCCCTCTACATTTAACGCTTTCCGTCTCTCAACTTCTTCTACACCCCTGTTTCTCATCCACTCACTAAATGCTTTCTTCTTTTGTGTCACAGCCTGTCTCACCTCTTCAGTCCACATGCTGTTCCTTGCACCCCCTTTCGTCTTCTCTTCACCCTACACACCACCTCACATGC